>NC_057924.1:54152996-54325496 GCF_018873765.1 Telopea speciosissima
TGAAGCCAAAGGGAGATGGGTGGAAGAACTCCCAAGTGTCCTATGGGCATATCGGACGACAGTAAGAACTCCAACCGGGGAGAGTCCATTTCGCCTCGCTTATGGGACCGAAGCCCTCGCCCCGGTTGAAGTTATGGCCTCATCATACCGAGTGCTCAACTTCGATGAGAAGACCTATGAAGACGGGCTGAGAGCCAACCTTGACTTCCTCGATGAAGTCTGAGAAAATGCCCTACTCCGGAACGCGACGTACAAACAGAAGACGGCAAAGTACTATGACTCAAAGATAAAAGAGCGGCACTTCCGTTAAGGGGACCTTGTTCTCAGAAAACTCAGCGCATCTCACCGAGGCAAGAAGGAAAGTTAGCACCAAATTGGGAAGGCCCGTACATAGTCTCCAAGCAAATTCGCCGGCACGACGCTGCGACTCGGGGCAAGAAGGTACCGAGACCTTGGAACTCGGAAAATTTGAAGAAGTTTTTTCAATAATCGAGCATGCTTGTATTCGGCTTCAGCCCGACATTTGATTCAATAAAGTCTTTCTCCACCACTTAACGATTTGCAAGCTCCTAAGTCAAAGTCATAAGACCGGTTCTCATAGACTGCCGACTCAAAGACCGACCTCATAGGTCGGCACCAAGTCGTAAGACCGGTCCTCATAGACCTGGCCGACCTCAAAGATCGACCCTCATAGGTCGGCAGCCAAGCCGAGTCGTAAGACCGGTCCTCATAGACCTGGCCGACCTCAAAGACCGACCCTCATAGGTCGGCAGCCAAGTCAAAGACCGACCCTCATAGGTCGGCTGCCAAGTCGTAAGACCGGTCCTCATAGACCTGGCCGACCTCAAAGACCGACCCTCATAGGTCGGCAGCCAAGCCAAGTCGTAAGACCGGTCCTCATAGACCTGGCCGACCTCAAAGACCGACCCTCATAGGTCAGCTAAGCAGTCGTAAGACGGTCCTCATAGACTCGGCCAACCTCTCAAGAGCAGACATCCCCCTTCGGCCGAGCCTAACAAAGTTCAAAACTAAGCTAAGGCATTACGCTCGGCCAGGAAGGATGCTCGGCCACGCGTCCGCTTATATGATAGCCTCTCCAATTGGACCGAAGGGAACGGCGAATTAACCAACCAAGGCGAGGATCACATTGACCTCGGGCATGGCATGGCATGGCCGAGCCGCCGACCACATGAGGCATGGGTAAAAAAGAGACAAGTTCCTAAGCTCGGCAGCGAAACGACTCGGCAGTTTGGCCACAAATAGAACAGAATACACAAGGAAAAGAAGGCTAAGGGCGCCGAGTTAAAATACTCAGACAAATTTTGGCAAAAATAAATTGTTTCATTCATTATAAGGCGACTGATCGGCACGGTTACAAAATGGGCAGTCCGGCCCCAAAAAAAAAAAAAAAAAAAAAAAAAAAAAATTGCATCTCGGTCTCCTCGGCGTTGGACTTGGAGGCGACCTCGGAAGTGTCCACGGCGGTAGGCTCGGCAGGAAGGTCTTGTGGTCCAGCTTCTATAGGGAAGACGTCGGCCGGAGCAGGTTCCTCGAAGGGCAGAGCCTGGGTGACCTCGGCTCCCTCCTCATCTCCCAACTCCCGGCAAAGGTAGTCGCATCATCATCAAACGGAGAGATTGAGAGCAGTGGTACGCCGCCTTGATCTCGGCCAAAAGCTCAGCTCGTCCTGCCTCGAAACCTTCGGTGTAGGGAGGCTTCCTAATCTCATGGCACACATCAGCATACTCCTCCGATTGAAGATAGTCGTTGACCGCCCCGTTCTGAGCCGTAGCCAGATCTTCCTTGGCCTTCTCCTTCACCTCGGCAAGCTGAGCCTGCCCGAACCTTCTCTCTCTGCCTAACCACCTCGGCCTGAGAGCTCTCCACTTCAGCCTCAGCAGCAGTGAGCTTCTCTTGGGTCTCCCGACGCCTCTGAACGGCATCCTGGGCATCCTGATAAGCCTTCTTGCACTGGACGTCCAAGGAATAGTTCTCGGTCAGGAGCCGCTCTAAGCGGAGCATAGTCTCCACTGCCTTGGCGAAGCCCTACAAAAAAGCACGAGAACAAAAATCAAGACAAACTACACAGATCATATCTAATCACAAAAGCCGACAAGGAAACTTACCATGTTGAAATCTTGAAATAGAGTGGAGAGGAGCTCGGGTCGACAGCGCCTCGAGCTTCTCCTTGTCGGCTGAAGCCGACTGCATCAAGCCATTCTTTGGCGTGAGCGGCCGACGTCAAAGCCGAGTCCCCTGGGAAGAGACGCCAGGTTGGCCTCACAGGAACGTTGTTGGCTGAGGCCCTCCCCAAGATGTATCGGGAGATGTTGGTGGGAGAAGCCACGCGGAAGGCCACCACTCGTCAAATTGACCGAGAGCTTCGACGCTTGATGTCTCTGGCGGGCTCCTCTCGCTTTTCGGCCTTTCCCCTTCCTCGGAGACCGGTGGGCCGTATTCTTCTCGGCCTCAAGGCCGACCACAGATCCGATGGCCCCGGCATCACGGCCTTGCCCTTGGGGGCCTTGGAGGACTCGCCCCGGGGCTTCTTCTCTGCATTTTTCTTCTTTCGATCCGCAATGGTCTCGGCCCTTAGCCGAGCTGTATCCATAGGGGGAATGTGGCCGACCACTGCAAAGAAACCGAGAAAATAAAAAATAAGTCAGAAAAGGAAAAGAAAACCAAGTAATGGGGTCAGCTCAGACAACAGAGACGGGCTCGGCTCGGGCTCCTACCAGGGGTCATATGCCACTCAAGAAACCCCTCATCCCGAAGTTAGAGGACATGAAGGGCGGACGCTGGAGGATCAGTCGAGCGAGGTCATCTCGTTCTCGGTCGGGGTAGTACCCTATTGACATAGTTCAGTTCATCTCCTTCCACTCGGTTCGAGAGGGTTGTTGGGAATGGAAGCGAAGAAAAATGAGGCTTCCAATACTTATTGAAGGTCAGCGTGTCGACCAAAAATTTGTGGCTGCCTGAGCCGCACTCTTCCCGATCGGCGGCAGAAGTAGTACCACCCCTTCTCGAGAGACTTCTTCAAGAAGAAGAGCCGAGAAAAATGTGCCACGCTCGCACCTCGGCCCATCTCGCAGAATAAGGCGTAGAAGCGGTACACGGCCAGCCAAGAGTTCGGCACCACCGACCAGAGACGGTGGAAGTGGTCCAAGATCCGGTCCACCAGCCGAGAACGGGGAGCCCGAACGCATACTTGAAGGGTGTCTCGCATGCGAGCCACCTCGCAGGCCTCGATGAAGCAGTGCCATCTCCCCGAGGTTAGGAACTCAGAGCTGAATGTCCTCGGGGATGGCATAGGTCGTCCTCAGATAGTCGAGGTCGGCCTCCGTGATCGTGCTCGGAATGGTGCCGACACTGCCTTCCTCGGGCTCAGGGGCGTCAGCAGACGAGCTGACCGAGCCAACCCCCACCTCGGACGAATCTCCCTCACTTGATTCCTCATCGGATGAGGACGACCCAAAGTTCTCGGCTCGGTCTGCGGCTATGGATTGGGCCACGTGGTCAAACTCCAGGAGTAACGGAGGCTCGGCCACCTCGGCCTGACGAAGCTCCACTACATTGGGCTCATCTGAGGTCGAGCCCAACAAGTCTATGGTGGGAGAACGAGCAGGGAGCTCTCGGCTCGGACTCATACCCTCTGCCGCCCTGGCGAACAGCTCGCCCATGGGACTACTACCAACTGACATACTGGGCGGAGAAGACTTACTGGTTGAAGAAGAGCTGAGCGCGAACGAAGCAAAGGCCGAGCTGATCACGAACAAGTAAACACCAAGCGCTACCGAGCTGAAGAATGCAAGCTTGCCAAGAAGTCAATAACTTGAAGCAGTGAGGAATGAATAGTTAGGAGTCGCCTATTTATAATCCTTGGGTTTTACTGATCCAACGGCCGACCAGAGCTCAGCATGATTCAACGGTCCAGATCAAAGGACGTTTCGAATTCCCGAGCCTGCCATAATGACTCTGGCGACGTGGCATCGACACCCAACCGTCGGATCGTGCAACGTCAAATCCGTAGCAATAAATAAGCTCGGCTCAACCGCAAGAATCTTCCAGACAAGCGACCAGGAAACTTCACTCATCAACGCCGAGCCGACCCCTGATGAGTGGGGGGGCCTATGATGAGGCATAAAATACCCCACCTATCGGAGGCTGCCACATGGCCGACCCAACCTCAGTCCGATAACCGAGTTGGGCCGAGGAGAAGATTGGGCCGACCCCATCTCCGATAAGTCACCTGACAAAGCCAAATTTAAGCGAGCTAGCCGGTGGCTGAGGCCGAGCTCATACGGGTCAGCCATAGACTCCTAGCCGAGCTCATGGCCGGGACCAACCTCTCGGGCCGACACCGTCTGCCGACCCCCTGGGCCGACCTCCGAGGCCGAGCCCTCCTCCATTGAAGCTCCCATAGCACCCCACCGGGATCTCCGGGCCACGTCAGCACATCCCAAGAATCACGGGATAGGGATCAAGCCACGATCCCAGCGTAACACGGAATCGCACTCTACATGGACTCTTACCTTAATAAGAGTCCGACCCCGAAAATAACTCTCCACTCCGCTCTACGCGAGAGAACCTTCCGAAAGAAAGACTCCTACCATACTAGGACTCTTCCAACCGTCTCATCTCCTCCTCACTCTATAAATACCCAGGTATGGAGCACCATTCCTCATCTTGCTTTTTACTACGCAGTTACGCTATCGCGTTGGAGACCTGACTTGAGCATTAGAGAGTCCTAGGCCAGAGCCACACCGGCCCTCTTGTGCTCATTGCTTGGTTTTTGCAGGCTCATCCACGGGCGAACCAAGTACCGGAGGTTTTCACACGCAACAAACACATATTTCTTTCACACGTCAAAACAATACAATGGCAAATTACTCTTAAATAATTTTGAATATCCTCTTTGTGGAAAGGTTATGTGCATTGTATATAGTGCACGATCGTGCTTTCAATCGTTGGATGGGCACAACTGTGTATGATACACGACCCCTCACCCCATCCAATGATTTGGTGCACGACAATGCCAATCAAAAAAAGGTTATATGTTCTAAATATACCTATAGACATTTCATTCAAATAATCCATTTTTAAAACTATAATTTGATGGATCAATGCCAACTTAAATAATACCAGTCTTTTTTTTTTTTTTTTGGCTATTCGATTGCTTGATTCAGTTTTCTACAATACGGGTAAAGTTGATGAAGTGGACATAACTCCTCTTAGGTTCCCTACCCGGTCAGGTTCATAGGTTCCTCTCATAGGGGGTAAAAAATAACGACCTCACCCCCTGCCCGAACACACTGACCGGGTGGGGTGAGGTCATGATTTCTGTCCTCCCTATGAGAGGAACCTATGAACCTGACCGAGCAGGGAACCTGAGAGGAGAAAAATTCCAATTTATTCGTCTCAGTTTAACAAAGTATGGGTAAAGTTGATTAGTTATCAATTTATTCTCCTCTTGAGGATGACTACGGTTTTATAAACTATCCAGCACATCAAGATGTTCATGACTAACCATTTTCTTGTATAAAGAAGATCGTCCGAATTGCTCATTTAGGTTATATTTTGGCTGTGTTTGGTATGCGTTTCGGAATGCATTCTAAGTTAATTTCACGTTCTCGGGCAATAAAACAACTATTTTTATTATCCGAGACTAATCGAATTAGAATGCATTCGAAGAATGTATACTAAATGGTACCTTAAGCTGTGTTTGGTATGCATTCTAGGTTGCTTTTGCATTCTCAGACCATAAAAACTACTATTTTTATCCCAAACGCATCTTTAGTATGCATTCCTAATGTGAGAATGTTGATTGCCATTCTGAAAATATAGAGTGTGAACACTGTTTTGGTACATATTTGATTAAAAACGTATTATTTTTTCCCCAAAATAATTAGGTTTGTCATCGATCATGTCATGGGTTATGAAAATTAACATCACCTAATTCAAGAATGAAACAGAGATTATTAGAAGCCATAAGTTAAGGAACAAAAGAGTAAAATAAAATAAAAAAGAAGGAAATTTTCCACTGCAACTCGATAAGGAGTAGAATCTGAGAATCCTCACCTGATTCAAGTATTCCACAATTCACCTTCCCTACTTCTGCCTGCCCCTACTGGCGTGTACACCCCACACACAAGTAAGGCAAAATGTATCGCTTTACCTCTGCCCGAGCGCCTTACCCCCACTGGGGTAAGGCGATACTTTTCATCGTGCTTGTGTGTAGAGGCGCACAACAGTATCGGACAGGCGGAAGTAGAGGAGTCGGATCCAATACTCGACGGCTCAAATATGTAAAAAAAAGAAAAGAGCAAAGGATCTAAAACTCAAATAGCAACAAAAAGGAGCTGACAGAATTACCACATGTGAATCGTGAAAAGGGTTCCTTAAACTGTGATCAATTAATTTTAGTGATAATGTTTGATTTTGATAAGCTAAATAATTCTATTGAATTATTACAAAAGCTTATAAATCAAACTATATATGCTAATGAAATGAAGTACAATAAAAAGAAAGTCCGTTAAGTATAATATAATATTGAGACTTATCTTTAAAACAAGGTTGTGGTTTTTACTGAGACTCACCCATTTACGTCGTCCTTGAGAACATGTCCCTTCAGATTCCCTACCACTCGCAAAGCTTCCCTCCAACTCTCTACAATATGGGGTTCAAATTTCTTCTCATGTTCCTGAAAAGGTCCCTCAAAACTTCCAGTCTGATTCCGAACATGAGATATCTCAACGTCGAGGAATACGGGGAGGACCATTTGACCATTGGATTGATGGCATTGAAGTATCTTAGAAAGCTCAAGGAGGCACCATTTGCTTGAAGCGTAGCCTTTGGAGAAGACAGGGATCGAGATTTTGGAGCCCTCAATGGCTCTAAGGAGGGCTGGGCCAATGGCTAGCTTCTCCAGTCCACAATTCTTCATTATCAATAAAAATATTGATTCCTTTGTTCTTCAGAGCACAGTGAAGGAAACCAGTGAAGTTTGTGCGAGTGTCTTCACCCCTGAAGTTGAGAAAAACATCGTAATTGGAAGAGGAGGAGGATGCCTCGATCAGTTCCGCCATGAAGCTGTTTCACTTGCAATAGTATGATCGTTGCAGAGATGTTAAAAAGGAAGGGGCTTTCTTCTTATATATACTGCAGCTTGAGTGTGCTAAACGCGAGGCAGTAGACTATATTATAGCAGTAGACTTCATCAGCAGTCTTCTTGGCGACCAAATTGATTCCATGAGGAAAGTGTCCAATGCAGATCGTCTACGGCCCAGCTGCCCGTAACAGCCTGTGCGGCGCACACTGTGCGTTGTACGCAATGATCGCCTTACACCCTGGTCAGCTTCTTGCTCGAGCAGGAATAAGGCGGTCATTGCACGCGCAGCCTTGTCACGTCGCACAGACTGGTACGAGCAGCTGGGCCGTAAGACATCTGGATCTGAAAATGTCAGACAGCTTCTAGGAAGAGTCAAATAAATTGTGAAAGCACGGGATCCGACTCTTCCCCACTACACTTGTGTGCCGGACGGTGTTCGGTGCACATCGTGCAACTGGGGGACTTCGGGTTTTGATCCACAACATTGCACATATCCCGATGCAGTGGCATATGGATGGAGGCTTCCCCAACCGAACAATGTGCGCTAGACATCGCCCCGCGCGGGAGAAGAGCTCAATCCGAAAGCGCGTGGGTTCCAATTATGGAAAGAAAAGCCTGACGGACACTTGATGTCAGTCATCGGTCATCGCTGAGGCGTGCTGCTGGAAATTATGGTTTCCTTGAAATTTAAGTTTGGGATTATAGGATAGCTTTGTACGGTGATGGAATGATAGCCTTTATCGTCTCGACGATTATTATATGGTTGTAGTGATAAAAAGGGGGGAAAAGAGAGAACAAAATCTGTATGACCATGAGAGTTTTTTTTTTTTTTTTTTTGATGAGTGTATGAACATGAGAGTTAGACTCATACCTTTATGGTTTTATTTATATGGATTGGACCAATTGAGAAAAAGGAATTTTCATCTTCTCAAGCGCGGTGCATGGTATTTGTATATCCGATGGTATCCATGAGACTAAGAGGATGAACTTTAAAGATACACTACCCTGAGAAAAACCATCTCAATGATCTAGCTTAGATAATCTCACCCAATTTTTTTTTGGCAAGTAGATAGTCTCATCCAATTAATACTATATGTTTTGTGTCCTAAATAAAGGGAAAAGTACTTGTACACCCCTGTACAATGGCTCGAATGCTTGATACATCCAACTTTTCAACCAATTACTTATACCTCATGAAACCTAACGGTGTTAGTCTACTATTAATGGTTGAATGGAAAAATCCAATTTAGCCTTATGAGTTATTCAATCGAAACTTGTGAAATTAAAATGACCAACTTACCCTTTAAAAGTTTTAACCTAAAAATTCAAATCAATTCAATCCGTTGCCGAAGGTAAAAGAAAGGTCTTTTTACCCATTTAACCTTCTAGGATTGGTGTGTGGTCTGTGTGATTAAACTTTCATCAAAAAATCTTTTACCCCAACTATCATTTACCCAAAAATTAAAATAAGGAGGACAGTAATTGGCCAACATGTGTTTTATAATCTTGGAAAGATTCGTTGGTGTCCATATAATATATTAGGCACATGTCAGATGCCATGGGAATATTCTTTTGGGACAAGTGGATGAAACCATAATTTCCAAAAGGACTCCCAGCCGAGTTCGGCCAGCTTCCCCTTTCCTCATGCAACCATCAATTTGACCACCAAGAATTCATCGAAAAAATAAAAAAATTTGGCCACCAACAAAGCTCCTGTTCATGAAGTCTAATGCTATATTTTGCACATTCAAGCTGCATTATATATAGAAGAAAGCCCTTTTTAACATCTCTGCAACTCATTCTATTGCAAGTACTGCAGCTTCATGGCGGAACTAAACGAGACATCTTCCTCCTCCTCCTCTGCCTCTTCACCTGGGGCTTCCAATTACGATGTGTTTCTCAACTTCAGAGGTGAAGACACTCGCAAAAACTTCACTGGTTTCCTTCACTATGCTCTGAAGAACAAAGGAATCAATGTCTTTATAGATAATGAAGAATTGTGGACTGGAGAAGCCATTGGTCCAGCCCTGCTTAGAGCGATCCAGGGCTCCAAAATCTCTATCCCTGTCTTCTCCAAAGGTTACGCTTCAAGCAAATGGTGCCTCCTTGAACTTTCTAACATAATTCATTGCCACCAATCCTAAGGTCAAATGGTCCTCCCAGTATTTCTCGACGTTGAGCCATCGTATGTTCGGAATCAGACTGGAAGTTTTGAGGGACCATTTCAGGAACATGAGAAGAATTTTTCTTCTCAGCCCCAAATCGTAGAGGGCTGGAGAAAAGCTTTGAGAGTGGCAGGTGAACTGAAGGGATTTGTTCTCAAGAACGACGCAAATGGGTGAGAGTCTCAATTCCACAAATTTATTTCATTAACATATATACTTCATTCCGTCCTTTACTTCCTTCCCTTAATTATTTGTTCTTCTTCCCAGTATATTGTTTGATTTATAAGCTTAATAACTTGTTCATAATCACAACTAATGTTTAATCATGATGAGTAAGATATATTGGGAAAAGTGCAAAAATCCTTTTCCACCTACTGAAAAGAATACAACAATACGTGAATAGTATCTATGAATAGTATTACGTTCTCTTTCTTTCTTTTTCTTTTACTTTGACTTTTGTTCAATCTATTCCACTGTCCAAGCCATTTGTCTTGGACGATGACTGGCCCTCATAAATGAAGAGGACCCCTTTTTTTTTTTTTTTATGAGAGATTAAAAATTCTGTTTTAGTGTAGTAGTGAACAAATAATTGCAAAAAGGAAATTATATTTAGGGAAAATGTTGGGTATGCTAGTGATATACCTTATGCTAAGGGGAAGAGAGATAAACAAATAGAGTGCTAGCATGCAGTAGCAAAGGTGTTTCTCAACCTTCGTTGGTTAATGCCGGACGGAGTGAGGACGATGGTCGTCGGGACTCCTTAACCTTCATCGGTTGACGCCGTGCTTATTTGGTCGCGGGAGTGAGAGTGCTTTTAGTTGTGAACGGTAGTAGAGGTGCTTCTCTGTAGGCACATGTTCACGAGTTTCAGATCCTATAATCCTATATTTTTTCTTACACATTTGAGTCTTCGAATACATAAATCAGGTGAGTACTCACAATTCTATCTGCTTATCGAGTTGAGTGGAAAATTTCCTTCGTTTTCTACTTTTTATTGTTCGAGAACTTTTGGCTCAGTTTCATTATTGAATTAGGTGATGTTAATTTTCAATATTTGGTAATTACCTTTCACCTAAAAAAAAAAAATTTGGTAATTATCCATCAAGTGTTTGATAAAATGCTTAATTATTTTGAAAAAATAAATTAATATATTTTAATCAAGCATGTACCCAAACAATATTTACATTCTATGTTTTGAGAATGGGAATGCACATTCTCGAACATGGAAATGCACCAAACATAGCCTAAATGAGGAATTGAAACAAACTTTTTTGTACAAGATAAAAAAGTGAGGGAGTGTGTGGTAAAATCATCCTCCAGAGGAGAATAAATTGACACCGAATCAACTTTACCCATATTGTATAAAACTGGTCTAATAAATCGACACTTATCAACTTTATCCGTATTGTATGAAACTGAGTCATTTAATTAGATAGAAAATTAAAAATTAAAAATAAAAAAAACGAACAATTGGATGAGGTGAGGGGTCGTGTATCATACACAATCGTGTCTATCCAACGGTTGAAAGCATGATCATGCACCATGTACTGCCATGCACATAACCTCTCCCTTAAGAGGATATTCAAAATTATTTAAAATTAACTTACTATTGTATTGTTTTCAAGTTGCTAATGTTTCGACATGTAAAATGATGGGTTCAACATTTCAACCCTCGTTAAAAGGAAAATGTGTATCAATTACCCCAAAAAAAAAAAAAAAAAAAAAAAAAAGGGAGAAAAGAAAACGTGTATCAAGCGGACAAAAACAAAAAAAAAGAAGATTATGATTTTTTTCACCAACCTTTCTTTATAATAAGATATTTTTTATTTTTAAAAGCAATTTTCGTATTGACAGTTTGATGACACCCCTTAAGTTTGGGGTGTCAATTGTGGACCAGAACTAGGGGTGTCAATAAAGCCCGGTTGGCCCGAACCCGTCCTGAGCTCGACTCGACCCGACCCAACCCAACCCTGTATTAATTATAAGTATATATATATATATATATATATATATATATATATGTAATATTACACTTAATATAAGTATTTTCTTAACAAACAAAAAAATATATAAGAGAATTGTAGAGAGATATCTACTAGCTTTGTCATCATCATGAAGTGGGAACCCATAAAAAGAGTAGATCATCTACTATTTTGATCAGGGCCATAAAAAGAGTCACTGACATGATTGTTATTTAGTTGTAGCCTCTATAAGCTTTCAGGCCTATTGAGGGGATACTGTTACAATTGTAGAGAGAGAGTCTATACATACGCCGTTTTTTTCAACATATTTAGTAGCTATTCCACAGGTTGAGATTCTATGTTACAAAAACATGGTCTAATGAGATACGTGGACTGTGCCATAAATCAGGACCAACCCAACCCGGTCCGACCCTGACAGGGTCAAGTCAGGGTTAAAGCCTCTAGGGTCGGGTCAGGGTTTAGGGCAGGCCTGACCCAACCCGACCCATTGACACCCCTAACCAGAACTGATAACCTTAACCGATCTGGACTGATAGGAACTGGAACCAGACCATCCAATAGCTTAATAGGACAGATCTGGTTCTAGTGATTTCCTGTCGGTCCGGATTGGTTTCGATCTGGTTCTTCCAACAGGTCCAGAGCTGATAGCCCATTAAGGATCGAATAGAACCGGAACCGCTTTACATCCCTTAAACTTAAAAGTCTAGTTACTTTAAACCTTAAAATGCTTTTGAAAAATAAGAAGAGTGAAGAGAGGAGAGGGCCGAGAGGCATTTACAAAACCTAGCAGCGACAACGGCCTTCTCGTCTTCTCTTTCCCATTCCGCCATGAAGCACATTGCACATAGCAGCGGCTTCTCTTTCCCAGTCCATCGTGAAGCACTGAAGCACATAGCAGCGGCGATGGCCTTCTCGACTTCTCTTTCCCATTCCGCCGTGAAGCACTGAAGGTTGAAGCACATAGCAGCGGCGACAATCTTCTCGACTTTTCTTTCCCATTCCACTGTGAAGCACATAGCAGCGGCGACGGCACGACGCAGTGAATTGGTTAGAGGAATTTGACCTTTTTGAGAGGTCGGGAGTGTTTTGTCAGGGTCGTTTGTTTCGGTCAGAGTTCTCGGCTCATTTTCAATATTAGTTCCTTTTGGATCCTACGACTAGTAATATCTGTATTGTACAATTCTGCACAGGTTCTTGGACAATTTTCCTGTTTCATGTACCTTTGAATCAACATAGGATGGACATATGCCGCTAGGTTTCCTAGTAACAGGTCAACCTTTTTTGCATTAGCACTCTAATGGTAATATGCAGGGTTTATCTTTTATGGTATTGACGTCTCCACATAATTTTGTTATTTTTGCCGTTTCACTCATTAATTTTGTCTATGATGAGGAAATCAATTTTTTCCAATTTCTATTATCATCTCATTTTGAGGTTAAAGTGCTTCCCTTGAAAAAATCGGATTTTTCTTTTTTACCTTTTTTTTTTTTGGGGTGGGGTGGAAATCAATTCTGTGCATTGTTTTGGAAGTCTTCTCAGAAACCACCCTCTATTTACATATTTCAGATTCTATCTACCAAAAAGGTAAAAAAACCTGCTGTTTTCATACACTAAGAATTGAGGATGTTGAGGTTTCTGCTGATCGAGATATAATCTACATTCACCATTTCAATGGCTTTGATTGGTTTGGGATTCCGTTGCAAGGAAAAGATGGTATTGAGATTTTAGATATTAGTACACATGGCTCTATAGTGAAATACTGGGAGATCTTTTTCAAGAACAAAGAACATTCTAGTGCCATGATGGTTGCAGAATTCTTCAATTGGTCATATGTCAATGATAACAATGGAGTACATTTTCATATACAGAGCTTAACAAGTTGCTCACGACCTGAGGTTGAAGGATCAAATTCTGTTTCTATAGAATTAGAGGAGGAAGAGGGAGTGTTGAATAGGGCTAGTGACTGTAAAGGAGCTTTTGTTGATGGGTCCAACCAGCAAGCACTAGACCAACCATCACATGTTTTGGATGGTTTTGATTAGTTTAATGTCAGATCTACGGTTATAATAAATAAACGCATGAACAAGCTCACAGAACGCACGTTCCGCTACCACCCACCCTTTTCTGAATATTTTATGATAAATATATACTCATACCCCACTAATGATCTAATGTTAAGCACAAGAAAATTTTATAAAATGAGTTAAGTAATTATATTCATTTACCATTTTATTTTGTAAATCCTGCTTTAATTTTTCTTTGAAAAGTAGTTTATTTTTATAAAAGTATGATGGTACAAAAGAAGCCACGAAAACCAAAAATGACAAAAAATCTTAAATTAAAAACTTGGTGCTGTATTTCACTATTTTCAATTTAACACAATCTTTGAACAAAAAAACATATTTTTCTGGTGCAACCTAAGCCCACCACTTCATACCACCCTCCCCGTCTTCCTCTCACTCTGTTCCTTTCCTGACTCCCACCCCCTGGTTTCCCGCAACCCCTTTTTTTATTTTTTTCGTTTAAATTTAATTTTAAATTTGTTAAAATAATTTTGTTGGTTGGTCTGAGAATTTCGAACGCCTTCCGATTCTCTCACTCGCTTTCAAGACCCATTTTGCAGCTCGGCCGGTCCTGAGTTGTAAGTTTACATCTCTATAGGCATCTCTTTATTATTTTTTTCTTTTTTCCACTATTACTTTTTGCCCGTAAAATGTGCATTTTTTGCTGAGTTTGTTTTTGTGATCTGCTGATTGGAGGATTTTTTTAGTTTTCACTATTTATCATTTTTATTACTGTTCTTTTCATTTGAATAAGGTTGGACTCTGTAATTGGCTATTGATGTTTTAATTTTGGTTGAGTTTGATACAGGGCGCTTTCACTATCTGGGTTTTGTAATTTGCAGTTTGATTTTGTCGTGTGTTGTAGCCATTTTTTTCCTAATTTTTTTGGAGGATGAGATTTGGTAACATTGTATCGCTTTCGATTGATTTTCACTCTTGAACAATAGAAGGGTTTTGTTTCTATCTTTGACGTAATTTTATTAAATCTGATTTGGGTTTAAGTTGTTGGGTTGTGGGAAGCAGGGGGTGGGGTTAGGGAATGGAACAGAAGGAGGGTGGAGCGAAGTGGTGGGGTTGGGTTAGAAGGAGGAGGAGGGGGGGAGGTGGGGGGTGGGGGACTGATGTGGGTACCGTTAGTTTTAAAATTAAAATTAACTATTTACAACGGTAAAATTAAAAAAATATTTTAAAATTTTTTTTTTGAGTAATCTGGATTAATTGAAATCCGATTTAGGTTTAGATACCCCAATCGTAATATATGAAACATCAGGTATTTAAGCTACAATTTGTCATACGTTAGATGCCCTAAGTGCGCATCTGCAAAGCTATATTTTTTATTATTTTTCTCTTATATCCTAAATTTGTGAATCTCATATAAATGATAATTTTTGTCTAAACAACCACAAGTAGTATGAAACATGGTTGGGCTACACCACAAGGCCAAAGCGGGAAAATCTTGTTATGATCAGGGTTGGTGAAAAAAATGTTATAAGTTTATAACACATATTTCTTTCACACGTCAAAACAATAACAACTCTTGAAAACAATACAATGGCAAATTACTCTTAAATAATTTTGAATATCCTCTTAGTGGAAAGGTTACTGCATTGTATATAGTGTACGATCGTGCTTTCAATCGTTGGATGGGCACAACGTGTATGATACACGACCCCTCACCCCATCCAATGATTTGGTGCACGACAATGCCAATCAAAAGAAGATTATATGTTCTAAATATACCTATAGACATTTCATTCAAATAATCCATTTTTAAAACTAATATAGGCTAAGTATAAGATAGTGATAGTAATTACGCCTTTGATATAAGAAACGGTAGAAATTAATTGATCAGATTAAACCAATCAAATATTATTAGGAATTAAAAATTAGAGGAAGCAACTCGAAAAATGAGTCGTGCAAGGCAGGCAGTTGGGTCGTCTCCTTGGAAATTAATTAATCAGATTAAACCAATTAAATATTATTAAGAATTAAAAATTAGAGAAAGCAACTCGAAAAGAAAAGTGAGTGGTGCAAGGCAGGCAGTTGGGTCGTCTCCTTGGGAGAAAGTCATCTCACGGATCGGACAGAAATTAATTTCTAGAGGAAGCCGAGAGAGTCTTCTTGAATCCTTGCCTTAACCCCCTTCTGCTACTGGTACAGTTTATTAGCCTTTGCGGTTTGCACATTCAAGCAGAGAGAATACATAGGAAGAAAGATCTTTTCCACATCTCTGCAACTTCAACTATTGCAACTACAGCTTCATGGCGGACCTGACCGAGGCATCCTCCTCTGCCTCTTTATCTGGTTCTTCTAATTTCGAAGTGTTTCTCAACTTCAGGGGTGAAGACACTCGCAATAACTTCACTGGTTTCCTTCACAAAGCTCTGAAGAACAGAGGAATAAATGTCTTTTTCGATAGTGAAAAATTATGGACCGGAGAAGCTATTGGCCCAGCCCTCCTTAGAGCAATCGAGGGGTCCAAAATCTCAATCCCTATCTTCTCCAAAGGCTACGCCTCTAGCAAATGGTGCCTCCTTGAACTTTCTAAGATTCTTCATTGCCACAAATCCAATGGTCAAATGGTCCTGCCCATATTCTTTGATGTTGAGCCCTCGCATGTTCGGAATCAAACTGGAAGTTTTGAGGGACCCTTTCGGAAGCATAAGAAGAATTTTAAGCCCGATGTCATTGAGAGTTGGAGGGAAGCTTTGAGAGAGGTAGGGAATCTAAAGGGATGGGTTCTCAAGGAAGGCGTTAATGGGTGAGTTTCAATTCCACAAACTTGTACTGAAGGTAGTCTCATATTATTTCACACATTAAAATTTTTTTCCCCTTTTCTTTGGATGTATAAACAAGATTTTTTTTTTTTTTTCTTTTCTACCCATAATATTTAGAATGGATTTTGCTAACCATGGAAATGGAACTTTCAAATCAAAACTTGCAGTGTAAAGAGCAAATAATTACAAGAAGGAAATATCTCTACTTGTCTAATAGACATGGAAAATTTGGTGTATTGTTTGATTAGGGGTATCCTTTTGATGGAACATATTCATGATTTGGTTCATCATCAATGGCTGACCATGTTTCAGACCCTTCCCTTTGTATCTCAATTGATTCAAGCTTTTTTTCAAGAAATAGGAATTTTCAAACCCATTTTGACATACTACTTGGGATTTTCTACATTTTTTGAAGCCCAAGGTGGTTAGCTTAATACCTCTAAGTAACTTAGTATTGGAATAAACTGGTAAATTAGATTGTCTTGATATTGCTCTGTCATCACTCTAATGATATTTACATTTATGTTATAGTTGCAAACATATAACCAAAATCAAAAGCCACCACACTCCTAATTTGTATACAAGGATGCATTTTCCAATTTGTACTCAGTAAAAATTTTTTGTTAGTGTTTATTTCTAACTGCTTTCCATTCCTTCAAAAACTGTAAATTTATTTTGTTCTCATTTTACAAGGTATTTTCATCACATTAGTTGTTGGTTTGATTTTACTTTTGATATGAAATGATTGCAGGGATCAAGCAGAGCTAGTTGAATTAGTTGTCAAAAGGGTTCTCAATGATTTGATCAGTACCACCCACTTGGCAGAATGTAAATACAACATTGGAATAGATTCCCACGTAAATGAATTATTATTTTATTAAATACTGATTCCAATGATGTTCAGTTCGTGGGAATCTGTGGTTTCGGGGGTATTGGGAACACAACTATTGCTAAGGCTGTGTATAATCGCATCCTTTTGACCTTCAATAACCATAGTTTTCTTTCAAACGTTAGAGAACGAGCAACGCAATGCATGGGTCTAGCATCTTTGCAGAAGCAACTTCTTGAAGATATTCTCAAAACAAAAATTGACATAGTTGATTATCACAGAGGAAAAAAATTGATAGAGCAGAGACTTTGTAAAGAAAATATTCTTCTTGTTCTTGATGATGTGGACAATCAAGAACAGATAGATGCTTTGGCTGCTGAACTCAATTGGTTTGGTCAAGGAAGTAGAGTCATAATAACATCTAGGGACGAACATATTCTGAATATGGCTAAAGTTAATAAAGATAAAATCTACTGGCCTCAAGTGCTGGACCATAAGGAATCTCTTCAGCTATTTAGTTTGCATGCCTTTTCAATGGACCAGCCTCCTAAAGATTATGTGCAATTTTCACATGATGCGGCATGCTATTCGGGCGGATTGCCTTTGACTCTAGAGGTACTGGGGTCTTACCTATCAGACATAAGAAGCAAAAAAGTGTGGAAAAGTACATTACAAAAGTTGAAAGAAATTCCTCATGAAAAAGTCCAGAGAAGATTGAAGCTAAGCTATGATAATCTAGAAGACGATTATCAAAAAGCCATATTTCTCGATGCTGCATGTTTTTTCATTGGATGGGAGAAAGAAACCGTAATTACTTTATGGGAAGCTTGTGGATATCATCCTGAATCAGCAATACACAGGCTAATTAAAAGGTCCTTTCTAAAATTTGAAGGCTCCTACTTGAGGATGCATGATCAAATTCGAGACATGGGAAGGGACATTGTCTTGGAAGAAAATCTTATGGAGCCGGGTAAGCGTAGTAGGTTATGGTCTCATGGCCAAATCCTGGAAGTATTAGAAGGACATAAGGTAAAACCAAAGCACATGCCTCTCTCTCTCTCTCTCCCTCCCTCCACACACACACACACACACACACACACACACACACATATATATATATATATATATATATATATATATATATAACTTAGTTTGTGTGTGTGTGAGCTTATAATCTAGTTTTTAGAGACGTTATCATAAAAAGTTCATGGAATTATACAAATTGCTTGGAATCAAGTACAATAAATATATTCGGTGGGACATGCTGGGAAGACCTTGTTATAGATTTTCTGAATCAATAGAACGGGTCTCTTTCTTTTGTTAGTTTTCTCTTTTGCTGATGGCAATGCCGAAGATGAAAGAGTGGACTATTTTAGTTAGTGCTGCTTTTTTGTTTTTTGTTTCATCTAGGAATGTCTGAACGTTAATTGTGTGTATTCTTCTCCTATTCTAATATATTCTTGCTGAACTTATGCAAAAAAGTACAATAAACATATAGTGCATTGAGTAACGCTTTTACATTTTAAAATTCTTTTTGCCGGTGATTTAGGTGCATTGCATTGCCTTTTCTATGACATTCCAAATACCATGGGATTCACCCTAATGACTTCCCATTATTTATTTTGGCTTATAGTGTCCGCCAAATTCTGTTTACTTTGCTTATTTTCTATTGTAGGGAACTGATATGATAAAAGGCATAATCCTTCCATCTGATTTATCGAGGGTTTCTCTAGATAGTAAACACTTTGAGATGATGTCCAATCTAAGATTTCTCGACATTAGTTCAGCAAACTTTATGGGAAATTTGGCTCAGGTGGATGGGCTGTCCTTGGGGTATTCTACCAGCCAGTTTTTATCATGACAGACTAGTTTATCTTGACCTTTCGTGGAGCCGTATTAGACAAGCTTGGAATAGCAGGCCTCAAGATGAAAATGAGGTATACTATTTGACCTTTTCTTTTCTAATTTAATTATTAAGTTTTATGGGAAGTGTTGTAATGTTAACTTTTTGTTTGCCAGCGGTTCCAAAATTTGAAAGTTCTTGATCTTAGTGAGTGTAGATATCTATCTAAGTCCCCAGACTTTTCATGGTTTCCTTACTTGGAGCAATTAGATCTTGGAAACTGTGATTCCTTGGATAAATTAGACGAGTCCATTGGGCAGTTGAGTCAGCTCAAAAATCTTATTCTTAAGAACTGTTGGCAAATAAAAGAGTTGCCTATGTCCATTGGTGATCTAAAATTTTTGGTTGAGCTCCAATTGAGTGCTTCAGGAATTAAGAAATTGCCCGATCATGTTGGACTATTAGAGAAGCTTGAGGTACTAGATGCTAAGGATTGCCATGAACTAGTGAAGCTACCAAGATCAATGGGGAGAATGAGGTGTTTGCGTATCATTAACCTGAGAGGAACTGGTGTTGCTGCATTTCCTGATGATTTTTCAATCCTTTCGAATTTAGTGGAGTTGAAAATTTCTCCAAGGCCGACGACTTCACACATAAGCACGAGAGTAATGCAATTATCGCAATCCAAAGATTTCTTTAATATTCCTAGGGAGTTGGCATACCTCCCAGAACTTCCCTCAAGTTTAGTTGAACTTCATTGTGAAGAATGTTCTTGTTTGGTATGACTACCGGATTTGTCAAGGCTTAAAAATTTGAAGACATTACATCTTGAGGGTTGCGTAAACCTAGGGGAGATTAGTGGCCTACATGGAACAGAATCCTTGGAAGAATTGGATGCACGAAGATGCTTTAACTCAACACGTCCCCGAAGGAAGATATATGGCCAGGTATTTTCACCATCTTGTTTTCCCCTACACTTGGTAATGATTAGAAACTGCCAATTAATTTATTGCTTTGATTATTGACAGCTCCTTTCTTTCCTACTCTGATTTTCAGGGAACACTTTTACCCAACAGGTTACCGAGAACTAGATATTCCTTCACTACTGATGACCGGATCTATAATAGGGAATCAATTCTGTGCATTGTTTTGGAACTCTTCTCAGAAACCACCCTCTATTTACATATTTCAGCTTCTATCTACCAAAAAGGTAAAACAACCAGGTGTTTTCATACACTAAGAATTGAGGATGTCGAGGTTTCTGCTGATCGAGATATAATCTACATTCACCATTTCAAAGGCTTTGATTGGTTTGGGATTCCGTTGCAAGGAAAAGATGGTATTGAGATTTTAGATATTAGTACACATGGCGCTATAGTGAAATACTGGGAGATCTTGTTCAAGAACAAAGAACATTCAAGTGCCATGATGGTTGCAGAATTCTTCAATTGGTCATATGTCAATGATAACAATGGAGTACATTTTCATATACAGAGCTTAACAAGTTGCTTACGACCTGAGGTTGAAGGATCAAATTCTGTTTCTATAGAATCAGAGGAGGAAGAGGGAGAGTTGAAGAGGGCTAGTGACTGCAAGGGAGCTTTTGTTGATGGTTCCAACCAGCACGCACTAGACCAACCATCACATGTTCAGGAAAAGGGAATCCCTCTGGAAATACCAGAGAATAAGAAGAGGAGAGGAATTACCAACAGTAGATTTCTTGAGTCGTCTAAGATTCAACACTGTTTCGGATGTATGGGAGGAAAAGGGAGAGATGTTGAGGCCCAGCAAGAGAGCTCGTCTTTTTGACGACAATGATGAGGCAGCAGGACCTTCTCTTAGATTGATTTTTAACACTCTTTGTCACATTGAAAGCTGTTTGGGATCGTTTCTGTAACTGTTTCACTAGAGAGTTTGTATGATGATCGAGCCTCTTTTTCTCTTCTACCTAGTCCCTCTTTGTATGGCCTTAATTAGTTCAATTTTTTCAGTTAACAGTGGTTATAGTGGTTTTATTTTTCTAGTGATAATTAAAGGTGGGGGCATTAAGATGGTAGTAGAAATTCGAAAAGCTTTGAGTTCAAATGCATTGTGTTGAAACTTACCAAAGGATAATTAAATAATCATTTATCTGAAGGCTTAAATATTGCGGTACGCCCTTATAGAGAGAAAGATCACGATATACCTTTCTTTCTCGGTTATGATCACATATGATATGGATCAAGCTTACTATGGAAACTCAATCAAGTCTGCTATGGAATCTCAATCGGTTGGGCATCTCTTATAGGTATATATGGTTGATTAGCTTACCATTCATATCTTTGTATCACCCAGTATTGGGTTACCATATTCTTGTACAATCCATTATTGGGTTACCATACTTCTCATCACATGTGCACTCTTGTATAAATATTGTCCTCTTGGACTAGAATGAATTAAGGATACACATTCCAACTATTATAGTATCAGAGCCACAAGTGCTCCAATGAGCCACACTTGAAATTTTTTTTTTTTTTTTTTTTGTCACTCCTTTTCTCAATTGCAATGGCCGGAGAAAACACTAATGAAACTGGCGGTGGTAGCACTATTTTGGCCGCCCAAGAACAGCCCAACCCTCTTCCCCTCTCTACCACAGTCTCTCCTCCGTCTCTTAATCATGCCCATCATTACATATCTCTAAAGCTCACCTCTAAAAACTATATGTTTTGGCAAACTCAGGTCGAGCCCTTCTTGGATGGGCAAAATCTTTTTTAGCATATTGATGGGTCTACCCCTTGTTCGATTGATCCTATAGAGGTTGCTGCCTGGCGACGTCAGGACTCACTTATGCGTAGTATGCTTGTTGCCTCACTGTCCGAGGAGGTACTTCCACTGGATGTTTGCAAGCGAACCAGCAGAGAAATTTGGGAGACCCTATAGATTGCTTTCTCCTCTCCCTCTGAGAGCCGTTTAATGGCACTAAATATGGCACTTACAGACCTTGAACAAAAATCTGATGAAACCGTCTCTGTGTTCCTCCAGCGTGCCAAATCTGTTGCTGATGAACTCGTGGCTGCGGGTCATCCCCTTCGTCCTGGAGCTTTCAACCTTCATGTATACCGTGGGCTGAAACCAGAATTCAAGTCCATGGTGTCGTCCTTGCTTACTAGAACCGATCCAATCGAGTATGATGATCTCCATGCCATGTTACTGAGCCATGAATTCTTACATGGCACATCTCTGAAGAAACTTACCATCACTGAGCCGGCTGCTCCTGGAACCCAAATATCTACGAATAATGTTCAAAGATCTTCTTCTACCACTCCTTCGGCTTCCTCTCCACCAAGCCGTGGTGGTAGGGGTGGTTGGTGGGGTAGTGGTGGTCGAAGTGCTGGTCTTGGCCGTGGCTCCCCTATGGGCTGTGGTCGATTCTGGTGCTCAATTTGCTGGCGTACGAACCACTCCACTGATAGATGCTTCTATCGCCAACAGAACCCTTCACCTTATCACTTTCCACCACCAACCCCGACAGCTCATTACTCTCCAAGCTTTCACAGAAGCAGACTGGGCTGGAGATGGGTTTGACCGCAAATCTACTGGGGGCTTCGCAATTTTTCTCGGCCCAAATCTCATATCCTGGGTGTCATGAAAACAAAGAACTGTGGCCCGGTCCTCCACTGAGGCCGAATATAAAGCCTTGGCTGATGCCTCAGCCGAGTTGGTGTGGTTAGAATCGCTTCTTAAAGAACTCGACCAGCCTACTTCTAGTCCACCAATCTTATGGTGCGACAACCTCGGGGCCATGTACTTGTCAGCGAATCCTGTGCTCCATGCACGTACCAAGCACGTCGAGGTGGACTTCCATTTTGTACGCTATCGTGTGGCCAAGAAACAGCTCCAGGTCCAATATATATCTTCTCAAGATCAACTGGCTCACACCCTACCGTTGGCCACATTCCAGATTTGAGACACTAAGGGACAAGCTGAAGATTCAGCCTCCCGATTCTCCACGTTGAGGGGGTGTATAGAGAGAAAGATCACGATATACCTTCCTTTCTCGGTTATGATCACATGTGATATGGATCAACCTTACTATGGAAACTCAATCAAGTCTGCTATGGAATCTCAATCGGCTGGGCATCTCTTGTAGATATATATGGTTGATTAGCTTACCATTCATATCTTTGTATCACCCAATATTGGGTTACCATATTCTTGTACAACCCAATATTGGGTTACCATACTTCTCATCACATGTACACTCTTGTATAAATATTGTCCTCTTGAACTAGAATGAATTAAGGATACACATTCCAACTATTAGCCCTTAAAAATAAGTTGGGAGAGCATTCCTATGGTTATAACCGTAGATTTAACCCCATTGACTATTTGCCGTTGAATTGCTTTAGTCTTACTTTACCTAAAACAGACTAGGACGGTGATTTCTCTCCCCCTCCTCGCCTTTGCATCCCCGCTGCACCCTTTTCTCTCCCTCCATCACTTCTGTACTCTCTCTCCCCCTCCTGGCCTCTGCAGCCCGCTCCCCGCTTTCTCTCTCTCCTCCCCTTGCCTCTACATCCCCTCCTAGCTCCACTTCTCTGTATCTCCCTCCCACCCTTCTGTACCAAAAATCAATTGTAACTCCAATGGTAAATCCATCACCAAAACCGAAAAAATAGAGAAATCCATCTCTAATCTCCTTCAGAGAAAGTCAGAGGGAGGAAACAAACAGAAACCCACATTTTCTTGATCTACAATGTGTATCACTTGTTATCGTCTCCTAACAAAACTGAAATTGTAAAAAAACTACATTCACTCTCAACCCTGCACCCTCTCTCTCTCTCGTCCTAGCTTTTACATCCCCCTCCCTACCTCCCCTCTGCATCTTCGTCGAGCACGGCGCCCAAACAAGATGAGTTGCAGCCAAAGCCGTAACCGCCTCTCTACATTTTTTCCTGTTTGGATAAGCATACCAGCCGGTGACTGCGGCAATGGATGGTTCTAATTAGTTTAATGTCAGATCTGGTTATAATAAATAAACGCATGAACAAGCTCACAGAACGCACGTTCCGCTACCACCCACCCTTTTCTAAATATTTTATGATAAATATATACTCATACCCTACTAATGATCTAATGTTAAGCACAAGAAAATTTTATAAAATGAGTTAAGTAATTATATTCATTTACCATTTTATTTTGTAAATCCTGCTTTAATTTTTCTTTGAAAAATAGTTTATTTTTATAAAAGTATGATAGTACAAAAGGAGCCATGAAAACCAAAAATGACAAGAAATCTTAAGGCTTAGTCTGGTTGCAAGGGAAAAAGGGAAGAGAAGTGAAATTTTCATACTTAAAAAAAGAACTTTTTTTAATTATTACCCCATGTGATACCATGTGACAATATATCTAACTCTAAATCATTTCATATTTGATTATTAAACTTCACTTTACTTTACATCTATTTCCCTTTGGTTTAAAATGTAAAATAAATATTACATGTAAAATGTACCTTTACTAGGTATGGTAAGAAATTTAAATAGTTTATACAATCACATGGGGTAATGATTACAAAAATTTCCGTTTTAGGTTTGAAAAATTTCCCTTCCCTTCCCTTTAATTCCCCTTGCAACCAAACTGAGCCTAAATTAAAAACTTGGTGCTGTATTTCACTATTTTCAATTTAACAATCTTTGAACAAAAAAACACATTTTTCTGGTGCAACCTAAGCCCACCACTTCACACCACCCTCCCCGTCTCCCTCTCACTCTGTTCCTTTCCTAACTCCCACCCCCTGGTTTTCCACAACCCTTTTTTTTTTTTTTTTTGCGTTTAAATTTAATTTTAATTTTGTTAAAATAATTTTTTTGGTTGGTCTGAGAATTTCGAACGCCTTCCGATTCTCTCACTCGCTTTCAAGACCCATTTTGCAGCTCGGCCGGTGCTGAGTTGTAAAATTACATCTCTATAGGCATCTCTTTAAATTTTTTTTTTCTTTTTGCCTGTAAAATGTGCATTTTTTGCTGAGTTTGTTTTTCGATCTACTGATTGGAGGATTTTTTTAGTTTTCACTATTTTTCATTTTTATTATTGTTCTTTTCATTTGAATAAGGTTGGACTCTATAATTGGCTATTGATGTTTTAATTTTGGTTGGCTTTGATACAGGGCGCTTTCACTATCTGGGTTTTGTAATTTGCAGTTTGATTTTGGATTTAAATTGTTGGGGTTGTGGGGAAGCAGGGGGTGGGAGTTAGGGGAAAGGAACAGAAGGAGGGTGGAGCGAAGTGGTGGGGTTGCGTTGTAAGGGGATAGGGGTGGGTTGGGTTGCAGCAGGTAGTGGGGGATGGTGGGGTTGCAAGAGAAAGGAGGAGGGGGGGTACTGTTAGTTTTTTTATATTTAAAATTAAATTAAATATAAAAATCTCTCGCAATGCACTTGAAATTACCCACTTGCTCTTTGCCGATGACACACTTCTTTTCTGCCGTGCTACTTTAGAGGATGTTCACACTTTAAAGGCCATTTTATGCCTCTTTGAGTCCCTCTCTGGTCAACAACTTGATCCTTCCAAAAGTGGCATTTTCTTCAGTTCAAATACATCTCAACATCTGAGACGTGGCATTTGTCAGTTTCTGGAAATTGGTGATATGCGGCCTGAATCCAAATACCATGGCACCCCTCTATTCCCCTGCCGATCTAAGTCCAAAAGTCTTGCACCCATCCTCCATCGTGTTAAAGGGAAATTGTCAGATTGGAGGTGCAACCTTCTTTCTCAGGCAGGCAGATTAACACTCATCAAATCGGTCCTTCACTCCATTCCCACTTACCAAATGTCCTATTTCCTCTTTCCCAAATCTGTTTGCTCCCAACTTGACTCCCTCAGTTCTGCCTTCTGGAATGGTAAACTTGTGGGTACTAAAACTCCACCCATGATATCTTGGAGTTCGATTTGTCAACATAAAAAATCTAGAGGCCTTAGGGCTCGGTCACATTGGGATCACAATAGAGCTCTTATTTTGAAGTTAACTTGGCGCTTGGTTTCTGAACCACATTCCTTATGGGCCACCATCCTCAAAGCAAAGTACTTCCCACACTCTTCTCTTCTAAATCCACTTGCTAATTTTAGAAGAGGATCCTAGACTTGGAATAGCATTTTACAAATGCTACCTCTGTTTAGGAAATTGGTCCGCTGGCACATGGGGGATGGTTCCTATATCTATCTTTGGAACGACCCTTGGATCCCCTCTACCACCTTTACATCCCTAAATCAATTTATGCAGCCCATACCACTTTATCATACTGTCTCGGATTTAATATCTCACCGATCTTGGAATATTCCTCTTATTTCCTCTATTTTTCCGTAGCAAATCTGCGACTCAATTTTAAAAATTCATATTTCTTCTCATCCCCATGCGGATCATCTATGTTCTCCCATTTCTAAAACCGGGAAGTTAACCACTAAACGAGTTGCAACCTTTCTTACCCAAACCAATCATGGTACTCCCATTCAGGGTCAACCTCATCCCACTTGGGCTCTGATTTGGAAACTTAAACTCCCCCCCAAGTTTCAGATTTTCCTTTGGAGAACCCTCCATGATGGTCTCCCTACCAAGTCCAAGTTATTTTGGCATGCCCTGGACAACAATCTCTATGTTTTGTGTCAGGAAGAAACTGAAACCCCTTGGCACCTTTTCCTCTCTCGTGGTTTCTCTAAACGAATCTGGGCGGCTGGTCCTCTTGGAATCCGAACTGAACATGTTACTGGAATCTCTTTAATTGATGGGTTCTCTAGTCTTTTAAATGCGATTGGAGGGAGTAAGGACACACAAAACAGAATTTTAAGTATTATTGGTACTACCCTTTACTTCATTTGGATTCAGAGGAATCAAGTTCTGTTTTCCAAAAAACCTATCAACCCCCATCTAATTTTATCTAATATCCATCGTTGGGTAGCGGATTTAAACCTTTATGTGACTGATGAGGGACACATACCCCTCAGTCCTCCTGACACAGCTTAGCCTCAACCCTTACCTCTCTCCTATTACTTGGACTTAGACACCAAGGGTTCATGTCTTATTTTATCTGATGGCAGTTTTTGTCACTCATCCTCATGTGGTGGTTGGGGTTTTTTTAATTATTTATAACAATACAATTCTGGCATCGGCAATAGATTGTGGCTATGTAGGCACAGCACAAGAAATGGAGCTACGAGGAGTCCAAGTAGGGATCGAAATGTCACTTTCATTGGGCTACTAAAAAGTAACTATTTGGACAGATTCACAGCAAATTCAGGATTGGGTTACTGCTAAAGAACTTTTCCCTTGGCCTTGGAAATATTTTTCACTTTTGTTCGATATCTCCCAATTCCTCTCTTCCTTTTGGTCTGTAAATATTTTAAAACAACCTAGACCACTGATACAGCCTGTGGATAACTTAGCTAGACATGCTAGGATTACTCAGTCCTCAACTGACTGCTTGGATATTCTTGTTAATATTATGTTTAATTAAATTTTCTTTTCTTCACCAAAAAAAAAAAAAGAGAGAGAGAGAAGGGGTGAGAGGGTCGAGAGGGTGAGAAGTGGGGAAAATAATATTTAAATATAAAAATGAAAATAAATAAAAGAATATCGATAATTTATGAAAATGCAAAATAAAAGACAAAAAGATTACTAAAGAAAATATGGTATTTAAATAAAAAAAAAGAATAAAATGGTCAAGTGAAAAAATAGCCATAAAACATGAGTTTGTGTACTTATATAATAGTATGATATGATATGATATATATATATATATATATATATATATATATAGTTTGTGCACTTATATAATAGTATGATATGATATGATATGATATATATATATATATATCTTACCCCAAAAGTCAATCAATTTTTATACATTCATATCAAAAGAAGTGAATTTCACCGAAACTTTCAAACTGATAGTTGATGATGTGGATAACAAATCAATGAATGTCAATGGAACTACTACACGATTTACACATTTAACTTTGTCAATCTATAAATTTTCAAGACTTATTTTAGGTTGTTAATACTTCATTTTCAATTATATATAATTGGAGTCCATTCATCAATTCACAAGGTCGTATCGGAATACCATCCACTAGATAAGTAGTATCCAAATTCTCATTTACATTCTAAACGAAAGTTCCCGTCATAGAATAAATTCCTCATAAGAAAAAAAAAGAGGTGTGTATCATGACAAGCTTAAATTTCCTTTTAAGGATGATGACCTAAGGTGATTGGTGACTTCTTTGTAGCCTATATAAAACCCTATAAGTTCATATTGAATCTATACTAAATTTTGTGAGAGATAGAGAGAGAGAGAGAGAGAGAGAGAGAGAGAGAAATGGTTAGGGTTATTGATGGTGTTAGAGATGGTTTAGCGAGTGGTGGTTTAGCCAATAGCGGTGGCGTCTTCTTGCTTTGTGTAGTGGTTGTCTCTCTCTTGATGATTTCTATGGTACTATTTGGTTGTGGAGATAACTCAAATAGACACAAGAAGCGTCATAAGCACCGTCATGACATCGGCAACAATGGTGGCCACCACCTCCACGGCGGTGTCGGCCACCACCATGTTGGTGTTGACCACCACCATGTTGGTGTTGGCCACCATCACCACCACCACCACCATGGCGGTGGTGGTGGCGGATGTGGAGGAGGCGGCGGCGGAGGTGGGGGTGGTTTCTGACGTCGTTTTCTCTTTTAGAAGATTTCTTGGAGTAAAAACAAACTTTGAAGTTGAATTCTTTGCTATTATTCATGGTTTGGAGTTAGCTAAAGACCTTGGCTATCAGAAGATTTGGGTGGAGTGTGACTCAGTCTCAGTTGTCATTTTACTGTCGTCGAATGTTGTTCCATGGTCTATTTGTCAAGCTTGATTGGTTATGCAGTCTTTCATGTCTTCTATCGAATGAAAAGTCTTCCACTATTTTAGAGAAGCCAATCCCCTTGCAGATTTTTTAGCTAGATCAATTGTAAGTTTGGAAGTTTTTTCATCTATGGTGCCCCTATCCCCCTCTATGCGGGACGAATTGTTGACGGATGCTCAGTATCGTCCCAGATATTGTATGTTATGATGGGGTTTCTGTTTATTTTCCCTTAATGTTGTGTGCTTTCACCTCCTACTGATGACTTTGTCATAGGTGGTATGGGTCAGTCTTGATTTTTGTTGGTGTATCGGTTTCAATATAGGTAATATTTTTTCATTTTATTTTTCATTTGATCTTTTAGCAAAAAAAAAATGAAAAGCAAGTGATGTCATCTTCCATAAATTGTCTTCTTATAAAACATTTTGTGATACCTAAAACTCGAAGTATCGTTTGAGGTAGTTTCAACGTTTCTCCACCAGAAGATTGTTTCCTTTTGACATTTTAGCTTGAGAACTTGTATTTCTTTTCTATTGTCAAACCTTACTTGTGCTTGTACCATGAAATTCCATTCATTTTAATTTTCATGGTTTACTTCTTCTTCATCTTCCTCATCCTTCTACTCATTCAGGTAAAGCTCTTACCGCTAAACTAAAACTAATTGACAGTAATGAGAGTGCAACTTTATTTTCATACGCAGAGTGGGTGATTAGTCCCAGAATCGCAAGGTAATGCTGATTTTCTGTGCCCAACAATCTCCCCTCAGTGTTTCCAAAATCACTGAAACCTGTGATCTTGGCTCTGATACTAATTATTGGTCTTTCAGATAAAGCGTTTATGATAATATTAAAATCAATTAATGGTAGTAAGAGCGCAACTTTATTTTCTCATGCAGGGTAAGCGGTTAGTTTCAGGTTCCTGAGGAGATGCTGAACTTTTAGGCCCAACAATGAATATCATGATCATGCAATTTTTCTCTTGGTAAATATTGAAGTCATGAGATTCTTGATGGTGGAAAATTACGAGAGCCAATTGACTGTCGGAAAATAATTTTTTTTCTTGCATTCTATTTGACCAAAGTTAATGATATCGTCCCTGAATGTTCTTATGACACACGAGAAAAAGTATTTTTTTCCTTTAAAAGAGGGGAACGGGGTGGAATTGGCATTGGTAATAGTAAAAAACATGAGGGATTGGATTAAAAGCAAACAATTAGGAATTTTTTTAATATTATATTGACCAATGACCGACAAAAAGATGAATTTCCACCAATGTTTGAAATGATTGTGTATTTTGGAAACTAAGATTTAAAAAAAAAAAAAGGTAAGAAAACTTACAATGATGTAAAAATATTCTCCAACATTAAAATGCGGATAAGAAAATTGGAAATAAACATCAAAATAATAATATAGAAAATGTACTCTGTTTTTGGAACGAAATGCACAAGAATAAATATTCCTAGCACTGGGTGATAATTTTGCAGGAAAAAGATGGGCATGCCACAAGGGTGTTCAACATGTATCATTCTTTCTCTTCTCTCTTTGAAAAAGATTCGCTTTCCCTCTTATATTCAGCCATGTGATTGGTGCATATTGCTTGCTTATCGATAGCCGAAGGCATATCCAACTCTTCTTTATTTTATTTTTTTCTTTGTTGAGACAGTCCATTCTGATTTGGCTTTTAAAGCTATTCCTGTTTCCTCACATCTCCAAATCACATAGAAATCCACAATATCTTATTGTTAATAGATTAGGGTGATTATTGTTACCCCATATAATTCTCTTTCACCACATTCAAAGTTAAATATCAAGGAAACCACATTCAGGTGATGCTGTTCTTCAATGGGTATCGTTGATATGGTGTATTTGAAAGGTCCGCAATAATTATATCTTTAATCATTCTAACTTAACCTTAACATTTCTCTTTCAGTTTTTTTACCGTATTGTTGAAGAAGCTAGGATTGGCCTTAGTAGCAATAAGGTCTCATTTAAATTTTCTGCTGCTGTCTCTTCAATCTCCTCTCGGATTCCAGCCGGGCATTTTGTTATCCATGTCGATGGCGCATGGAAGAAAAACTGCTTGAATGGAGGGCGTGGAGTTGTGATCCAAGATCATGAAAAAGTTTTTTTTTGCAGTAAAGTGCAAGTTTAGGTGCAGTTTTTCTCCAGCAGCTATGGAGGCGGAAGTCATACGAGATGGCCTAATTTTGGCTAGAAGCTTAAATCTTCATCATATCCTTATTCTCTCTGACTCTATGAGTGACATTGCTTGTGTAAATAGATCTGCAGCAGCGCCAGATTGGGCAGTGCGCTCGATTGTTGATGACATTGAATCTCTATACTCCTCTTTTGATAGTGTTTCTTTTCAGTACATTCCTAGGACTATAAATAGGAAAGCCCATATTCTAGCTAAAGGGACTGCACTTTTGAAGCTTTCTAAGGTGTGGTGATTGCATCCACCTCCTTTTTTTTGTAAATCCTTCTTTACTGAATGATAACTTTGTAGATTCTTCTCTTTTTCTATAGATCTTGCTTGGTGGAGGCATTACTCCACCTTCTCTTAACCAAAACAAAATTGCATTCCCCATGCCCCAAGCGTTTTCACAATTTCTGGTTCTCGGAAGTTGTCAATTTTTATTTATTTATTTATTTGTGTGGGAGCAAGAAAACACTAATTCAAAAGAGAAATAATATCCACACAACTTCCATAAACAAAATAGGCTGACTTCTCCATTATAGGATTATAAGCCAACCTCTTAAGTCTTAACCCAGCAAACAACAGCAGTATCATGGATCAGAATCTACATTAATACAAACCTTTTCAGATGGACAAAAAAAAAAGTCCTTGAAGGACACCTATCCCTCTAGCTTCTACGGCAATTTGTCCAAATGTCGAAAAGATCTCAGCCTATCTTAGTTGCCATTACAAGTCCTTGAAGGACACCTAGCCTCCGGTTTCTAGGGCAAGTTGTTGTCTTGTCAACACATAACTCATTTCTATTAAAACAAAATGTCCTCGAAAAAAATTTTCATTGGTTTTTTTGCTTCGTGCTGTGTGTCTATCTCTGGGTATAAATACACATTTACACACAACACTGGTTAATGATCCTTTTTATATATATATATATATAAAAGGGTCAAGTTCTTTGTGTCATAATGCAGTCTACACCTAGACACATGGGCCTGACTTTTAAGGGGGCCAGGATAACCATTTTGCCCACTCCAATATATTTGGGTGCAACTTGCACCCAACATAGAAAACATTTGACCATATATAAAAGATGAAAGTGATGGATTTATATTTTATCGGATTAATATGACTTAGCAATGAACACAATAATAATAACAAATAGATTTCAATTAAATACAGAAACAAAAGTCTTATCATGCCGGCCCTAACTTTAATTACTTTCTAGAAAGATTTGAATATATCAAATATCATAGACACCCCAAACATTATCAAAATATCACAGACACCTTTTACTTTATGATTTAATTTCAACTTAGTCCAAGTTTGTGCAATTAAATCGCTGTTACTTCTTTTATAATAACGAAATTACCCTTTTCCCATTTCCCCTCTTCTCCGGCGAACCTTTCACATTCTCTGGTTTTGGAACCCTCGCCCCTTTCCCCCTTCTTCTTCATTTGAACTACGAAGTCTGAAGACTCTGAGCATCCCAAACTCCCAATCTAGTGCAGCGGTGACCGGCGAGTTCCTAAATATTGAATCTATTGACAGCGGAAACCGAAGAGCATTCTCAGATTTGTAGTTTTTTTTTCTGGTTTTAGAACAGCATCCCCCTACCCCCTTTTCTTCTTCTCTGTTGAACATCCCGATTGAGTGCAGTGGCGGCTGGCGAGTTCCCAACTGAGTGTCTTCTCCATTCTCAAAGTGCATAGACTACTCACTGGCGACTGAAGGGCGTGAAGGCAGCCTTGGAGTTTCAACCTTTTTAGGTACGTTTTCCTTTTCTGCTCTTCTTCCTCTCCCCCCCCCCCCCTCCCCCTCTTCTCTATTCTGTTCTTCTTCCTTCTATTGTTCTCTTTCCGTCTCTGGTAATTATTTGGACAGAGTCTCCCATTGCTTTAGCTGCGTTGCCCTCACTGCCCCATTAGTTCTTCTTCTATGGTCTCTCTCTCTCACACTGCGTTTTGTATAAATTAAAACAGGAGACATCAGGGTTTGATTTCAGTGTATTTTGGGTAATGAATCTGGTCCATTGCTTGAAGAGAGCAATTTGGTTAGACTTTACACATTTTATCTGGCAATCAGAAGTTTAACACTATGGATTTTTATGCTTTGGTTTGCGCTCACTTTGATTTTTTGATTAGACCAGATCGGGACAAATAATCTATCACTAAAATCAGATCCGGATCAATAAGTTATTGAGTGGGTCGGTTCTGATTCCTAATGGGATGATTTTGGTCTGATTACCGGTTCCGATCCAAAATTGAAACCCCTAACTGTATCAAATGATATGCACACTTTTATTGGCATTCAGATTTGATTAATTCCGTTAGAAAGTTGAAAAAGATGGGAGGATGGGATTCATTACTTTATTTTATTTATTTAAATAACATGTTTTTGGTAAAAATTTATTTAAATAACTAAAGAGGTAAAATGAACATTTCTACTTTGGTGCTAACTGTTCTTAACATCAAAAGGAAAGTTGATATTTTGATAATGTTTGGGGTGTCTGATATTCAATATACTTACAAGGTGTATCCATAAAATTTTCCCTTCATAATTTCCCTTTGATATGAGAAATGGTGGAAATCAATTGACCAGATTAAACCAATCAAATATTATTAGGAATTAAAAATTAGAGGAAGCAACTCAAAAAGTGAGTCGGGCAAGGCAAGCAGTTGGGTTGTCTCTTTGTGAGAAAGTCATCTCATGGAACGGACAACCACCCCTGAGGTTTGACGAAAGGATAATTGTACCCCCTAGTTTTGGAAAATTCTGCGTAAACCTCTTGAGGTTTGTAAACGGTAACAAATAAGTCCATTCCGTCAGTTCATAACTAATTGTGTTAAAATTTAGATTTGAACTGACAGAATTACCCTTACAAAAAAAAAAAAAAAACAAATTTGAAACTCATCTTTCCCAAAATCGATTGGGGAAGATGAGTTCCACATATGGGGAATCAATTTACACCTAACCAGCCCTAAATCAAAGGGAAAATTCACCCCACCGGAATCTAACCATAGTCCGTTTGGTCACCGGCAAAACCGTCTTCGCCATCACTACAACCCCAGACAAAAACCCATCTGGGTGGCCATGAAATTCACTCAAGTCTCTCCAAGCAAATCCAATGGTATGAGTTCCACCATTCTCCTTAGAATTATCGTTGGCCTTGATAGATGTAGAATTAGAAGCATAGAGGGTTGTTTTCTTGAGAGAAAAATCGCCGACTTGAGGCTTGATTTGGAGGGAGAAAGTAGGGTTAGCGTTTTCGAGGAGATTGACTGAGTATATTTTCAATCAGATTCACATTTTAGCCTTTTTCCAAATGCAAATGCAGAAGAAAAAACAAAAGTTCGCCTATGTTACTGTTTCGTCTTCTTCTTCCCCATTAGCCTCTTCTTTTTTCCCAACAAACCTGTTACACAAAGAAACTTGCCGGAATTCTTCGTTAACACTTCAATTAATCAACTTGAGATCTAGGGATCTCGATCAATTACAATATCACTAGATCGGGCCAGGTTACAATATTCAAGAATGGGAAATGGAATGAATGAGATCTAGTTCTAGCACAGTCGAGAGGAGGAATGACGCAGGGAGCGAGAAGGAAGAAATCCCCAGTCCTTTCTTTTGAGGGTACACCCCCTATTTATAGCTTTTTCTAACCTCAGGATCATACATGCGATTTTACCAAAACATCCCCTTAGAATCTTGATTTCCTGCCCTTGGGCTTACGTGAATCAGGTCACGGCGAATCAATACCCTTCCTAGACCCAGACAGCGCATCCTTTCGGTCGAGTAGGTCGAACTGCCATTGGACTACTCGTATTAATATCTCAAACCATTGTTTATTGACTTCTCCAGGCTCATCGCCCACGTGTTCCGGAGATAATGAATAATGAGGGATTGTTCATATCAAAACCCTAACCCCAATACCTAACGACTCTCTTACATCTTTCAAGAATGAAAACAGGGTCTTCACAATTGGTGCAATCTCAAAGATTTGATCAGTACCACCCACTTGGCAGAATGTAAATACAACATTGGAATAGATTCCCATGTAAATGAATTATTATCTTTATTAAATACTGATTCCAATGATGTTCAGTTTGTGGGAATCTGTGGTTTCGGGGATATTGGGAAGACAACTATTGCTAAGGCTGTCTATAATCGCATCCTTTTGACCTTCAATAAGCATAGTTTTCTTTCAGACGTTAGAGAACGAGCAACGCAATGCATGGGTCTAGCATCTTTGCAGAAGTAACTTCTTGAAGATATTCTCAAAACAAAAATTGACATAGCTGATTATCACAGAGGAAAAAAATTGATAGAACAGAGACTTTGTAAAGAAAATATTCTTCTTGTTCTTGATGATGTGGACAATCAAGAATAGATAGATGCTTTGCCTACTGAACTCAATTGGTTTGGTCAAGGAAATAGAGTCATAATAACATCCAGGGACGAACATATTCTAAATGTGGCTAAAGTTAATTAAGATAAAATCTACTGGCCTCAAGTACTGGACCATAAGGAATCTCTTCAGCTATTCAGTTTGCATGTCTTTTCAATGGACCAGCCTCCTAAAGATTATGTGCAATTTTCACATGATGTGGCAAGCTATTCGGGCGGATTGCCTTTGACTCTAAAGGTACTGGGGTCTTACCTAACGGACATAAGAAGCAAAAAAGTGTGGGAAAGTACATTACAAAAGTTGAAAGAAAATCCTCATGAAAAAGTCCAAAGAAGATTGAAGATAAGCTATGATAATCTAGAAGACGATTATCAAAAAGCCATATTTCTCGATGCTGCATGTTTTTTCATTGGATGGGAGAAAGAAATCGTAATTACTTTATGGGAAGCTTGTGGATATCATCCTGAATCAGTAATACACAGGCTAATTAAAAGGTCCTTTCTAAAATTTGAAGGCTCCTACTTGAAGATGCATGATCAAATTCGAGACATGGGAAGGGACATTGTCTTAGAAGAAAATCTTATGGAGCCGGGTAAGCGTAGTAGGTTATGGTCTCATGGCCAAATCCTGGAAGTATTAGAAGGACACAAGGTAAAACCAAAGCACATGTCTCTCTCTCTCTCTCTCTCTCTCTCTCTCTCCCTCCATATATATACATAAAACCTAGTTTTTGTGTGTGAGCTTATAATCTAGTTTTTAGAGACATTATCATAAAAAGTACATGGAATAATACAAAGTGCATGGAATCAAGTACAATAAACATATTTGGTGGGACATGCTGGGAAGACCTCGTTATAGATTTTTTGAATTATTAGGATGGGTCTCTTTCTTTTGTTAGTTTTCTCTTTTGCTTATGGTAATGCCGAAGATGGAAGAGTGGACTATTTTAGTTAGTGTTGTTTTTTTTTTTTTTTTTTTTCGTTTCATGTTGGAATGTCTGAACGTTAATTGTGTATATTCTTCTCCTATTCTAATATATTCTTGCTGACCTTATGCTAAAAAGTACAATAAACATATAGTGCATTGAGTAATGCTCTTACATTTTAAAATTCTTTTTGCCAGTGATTTAGGTGCATTACATTGCCGTTTCTATGACATTCCAAATACCATGGGATTCACCCTAATGACTTCCCAGTATTTATTTTGGCTTGTAGTCTCCTCCAAATTCAATTTACTTTGCTTATTTTCAATTGTAGGGAATGTTAGAATTTTAGTTCTAATAAAATTCCATATGGACATAAGTAAATCCCTAAACCAGGCTAATTAGGGTTTTGATCTAATAAAGTGGCGTCATTATGTTTTATTAGAAGTCTAATGTGGACTGGCTTAGTGTGGGCCAGATAGATTCCTATTGGGACTGTGATGAGTCAGGCCTTATAGGGATTACTATATAAGGAGAGCTAGGTCCCCCCTCTACCCATAAGAACTTATTATTCTCAATTGCTATTGAGGAGTGCATTCTTGAAAGAGAGGGAGATATTCAATGTTCGTCATCCCTATGCATTCGGTATTCTCATCAAGCCAGTTACTTTGGGAATAGAGGAGAAGCATTTAGATCTTTGTTCTTTATTTTTTGCTACAATCATCATCACTATGGATGCGAAACAAGGCTGGTGGTTCTATCCCTATTTTCTATTATTTATTTGATTGTGTTCTTGAACGCCCTATGGAGATCCTGGCTTTTGGGATTTTGTCCCTATTCGGATCAATTTATTCTAACATGTGGTATAAGAGCCTCCATAGATCCATTCTTGAACCTATATGGATTCAAAATAATAGAACATGCTAAGGGAATCGAAATTTTTCGGTTTGAATCAAGGTTTTTAGGGGTTTTTCAATTTTTTGAAAAATCCGTACGAACTGGTACACTGCCGATTTTTTTAACCGACAAAAATCAAATCTAATCACATGGGGGTGTAGAGCTCGGAAATCAAAAATTTTGGTGAGTGGATCACCGTCGACGGCAGTCGAACGCGCTCTCATGCGTCGGTGGCAGCCGCGGGTGATCTCACTCGCTGGCAGAAGTTAAGAAAAAAAAAAAGCTTTTTACGAGGTTTGCTATCGTGTGCCCCTGACAGTTATATAGTCCTGCTAACGTGCGTCGTCGGGTTGGGTAGACCTGTTTCCCAAACTGTTGACCCGACCCAGTAACCCAGATTTTGACCCGGGCATGGTTGACCCGGACCCTGTCGGACCGGAATTGAACCGGTTTGGTTGAATCGAGGTTGATCTGAATTGAATTTGGTTTGACCGGTTTGACCAGTATAGTCAACCGAATTTGGACTTGAACTTTGACCGAGCTTTCTGGGGGCTACGAGACTCCGTTTGGGGTCCCCCTTTTTGTGTTGGCTTCGTTTTTTTGTGCTCTACATAGTGGTGCCTTCTATTTTGATCAGATATGCATATTTGAAATATTTTTGGTATTCTTTTGATGCATGCCCTTTTATGTAATTTATTAGTTCGTTCTATTGGGAACCGAACTAATTTCTGACTTGCTGGAATACCTACCTTGATGAACAGAATTATTATTATTTTTGTGTTAATTTTAAGACATTTAAAGTCCCTTGTCATAAATTATAAACTAACACATTGTTTAAGGATGTAAGTAACTTTGGAAAATCCTGAAAGGGGGTTTCATGGTTTCGACAGGATGCAGCCGCCAAAGCGACCTTCCTTGTTGGATTTGTGAAACACCGGTCTTATACAGTTGTGGGATGTCCTTCAACTCTGATGTGTAGTTATATACCCAAAGGTGGTGATTATGTATTGGTACTTGAAGGGGTACATATACAGTATGCATGTGAATAGGCTGACCCTAGAATTCTGCATACTCAAAGGTCGTGGATTTTGAAAGTTGAGTTGTATTCCCAATAATTGAACTTCTCAAAATACCCCAACACTTTATCTTCTCTCTCCATTTTTTTATTTTAAAAATTGTTATTTAATTCTTCAATTTTTAATCACATATGTGGGACCCACCATGAATTCAAATCGTCTACGATCTGCCTGCCCTTAGCAACCATAGCAGCGCCCTAATGAGGCACGGTGCAATGACCGCCTTACCCCTGCCAGAGCGTCTTGCCTGAGCAGAGGTTAGGCGGTCATTGCGCCACACCTCATTAGGGCGCCGCTATGGCTGCTACGGGCAGCAGGCCGTAGACGGTCCTGATCCGACCCACCACCACCTCCTCCTGCATCCAGATCTCCTACGGCCCAGCTGCCCATAGCAGCCTGTGCGACGTGAAAGGGCCACATGCGCAATGACCGCCTTACCCCTGCTCGGGCAAGGCGCTGAGCAGGGGGTAAGGCAGTCATTGCACGCGCGGCCCAGTCTGCGCCACACAGGCTGCTACGGGCAGCTGGGCCGTAGACGATCTGTATTGCCTCCTCCTCCTCCTTTCTTCTCCGCACATGGCTGCACCATCCGGCCACTGCATCCCCGCAATTCCTCTCCCGTTCTCAGTCTCTCCTCCCCCGCCACCTACAACACCCCCCTCCCTCCCCCCGTTCTCAGTCTCCGCTCCCTCCCAACCCCGCCACATCCCTTGCTTTCCTGCCGTCACCCCTGTTTGTCTTGTTCTTGATATTATTGGAGAAGGTGAGTGAGCCCAAAAAAAGAGTTTTAATCGTCCTTTTTGCAATTGTGTTCACTACTACACTAAAAAAGAGTTTTAATCGTTAATCCTACTTATCATGATTAAACATTTTTTGTGGCTATGAACAAATTATTAAAGCTAATAAATCAAACTATATATTGGGAAGGAGAACAAATTTAAGGGAAGGAAGTAAAGGACTGAAGTATATATGTTAATGAAATAAATTTGTAGAATTGAGACTCACCAATTTGCGTCGTCCTCGAGAACATATCCCTTCAGACTTCCTACCACTCTCAAAGCTTCTCTCCAACCCTCTACGATTTGGGGCTTAAAATTCTTCTCGTGTTTTCGAAATGGTCCCTTAAAACTTCCGGTCTGATTACGAACATCCGACGGTTCAACGTCGAGGAATACGGGGAGGACTATTTGACTGTTGGATTGGTGGCAATGAAGTATCTTAGAAAGTTCAAGGAGGCACCATTTGCTTGAAGCGTAGGCTTTGAAGAAGACAGGGATAGAGATTTTGGAGCCCTGGATCGCTTTAAGGAGGGCTGGGCCAATGGCTTCTCCAGTCCACAATTCTTCGTTATCAATAAAAACATTGATTCCTTTGTTCTTCAGATCATAGTGAAGGAAGCCAGTAAAGTTTTTGCGAGTGTCTTCACCCCTGAAGTTGAGAAACACATCGTAATTGGAAGATCCGGATGAAGAGGCAGAGGAGGAGGAGGAGGAGGAGGAGGAGGAAGATGCCTCGATCAGTTCCGCCATGAGACTGCAATAGTACTTGCAATTGTAGGAATTGCAGAGATGTTAAAAAGGGCTTTCTTATTAGCAGGAGCTTTCTTGGTGCCAAATTGATTCCATGAGGAAAGTATCAGGAAGTTTCCAAGGAGTTAAATTGTGAAAGCGCGTGGGTTCCACTTGCTCGACCCAAAAGAACCTTTCTTTTTCTTTTGTTATACGGAGACTAACCATTGCAGTAACCTCATGTGGAACTTTCATGGTGGGCAAATTGATTCCACGAGGAAAAGTAACAGGCAGCTTCGAAAAAATAGAAATTGGGAAAGCGTGTGGGTTCCACTGTGGAAAGGAAAGCCTGACCTGACCCTTCAGGTCAGTCATCGATGGGGAGTGCCATTGGAAATTATGGTTTCTCTGTCTCATCAAAAAATTATGGTTTCTCTGTTACCAAAAAAATAAGGGAAAAGTTTAACCTTTTGGGGCTGGTGTCTGATTACACTTCACTTTGTTGTTGTTTCATCAAAAGAAAAGTTTACAGACATCCTGTTGCGTGTGGAAACTTCCGGTGTTCGATTCGTCTAAGGATGAGCCTGCAAAAAACCAAGTGAGCACAAGAGAGCCGGTGTGGCTCCGGCCTAGGAATCTCCGACGCTCAAGTCAAGTTTCCAATGCAACAGCGTAACAGCTAGTGAAAGTAAGATGTCCAATTGTGATCCATACCTGGGTATTTATAGGGTGAAGATGAGGTGAGGCGGTTGAGAGAGTCCTAATATGGAAGGAGTCCTTCTTTTGGAAGGCTCTCTCGCGTAGAGCAGAATGGAGAGACATTTTCGGGGTCGGACTCTCGTTAAGGTCAGAGTCCATGTAAAGCGAGATTTCGTATTGCGCTGGGATTGTGGCTCGATCCTTATCCAGTGATTCTCGAGATGCGCTGACGTGGCTCCAAAATTTCCGACGGGTCGTTATGATGACCTTGGTGGAGGGCTCGGCCTAGGAGGTCGGCCTCGGCCAATATGACCTGAGGGTCATCATTAGTTGTGTGTGAGCTCGCCCGTACCATGGCGCTCCAATCGCTGCCGACTTGCGTAGGCTCAGACCGTGGGATCGGCAGGCGTGCAACTCGGCCGTGCTGGGGAGATCTTTGGGTCAGTATTAATCTGTCGTCGTGCTGTGCAGTCAGGGGTCGGCCTAAGAGCTCGGCCTACTAGGTCGGCCTCGCCTGGCCCATATGAGTTCGGCTTGGTGTCTGCGAATAACTTGGGCGTACTTGGCGAGCTCGGCCAAGCAGTAAGGTCTATCGAAGATCGGGTCGGCCCGGTCTCCCGCTGAGCTCGGTTCGGTTCTTGGACTGACCTCGGCTAGGCAACGTGGCAGCTTCTGATTGGTGGGGTGTTTTTATGCCTTATCACAGGCCCCCCCACTCATCAGGGGTCGACTCGGCACTGATGAGTGAAGTTTCTAGGTCTGATCAGCTGAAACCTTCTTGCGGCCGAGCCAAGCTCATTTTGTCGAGGATTTGACATTGTACGGTCTGACAGTTGGGCGTCAGTGCCACGTCAGCAGAGTCGTTATGGCAAGCTCGGGAATTCGAATCGTCCTTCGATCTGGGCCGTTGAATCTTACTGAGTTCTTCTCAGCCGTTGGATCAGTTCAGCCCAATAGTTATAAATAGGCAACTCCTCCCTGTTCATTCTTCACTGCTTCAAGTTGTTGACTGCTCTGCTAGTTCGGATTTCTCAGCTCTGCAGTGCTCAGCGCTTTCCAGTTCGTGTTCAGCTCGGCTTTTACTTCGTTCGTGTTCAGCTCATCTCCAGCTCTTCTTCAACCAGTAAGTCCTCTCCGCCCAATATGTCAGTTGGTAGTAGTCACATCGGCGAGCTGCTAGTCGGGGCGGCAGAGGGCGCGAGTCCGAGCCGAGAGCTCCCAGCTCATTCTCCCACAATAGACTTGTTGGGCTCGACTTCGGACGAGCCCGGTGTAGGGGAGCCTCGTCAAGCCGACGTTGCCGAGCTTTCGTTGCCTCTGGAGTCTGTCCTCGAGGCCCAACCAATTCCCGAAGACCGAGCCGAGAGCTCCGAGTCGTCCTCGTCCGATGATGAGGAGCCAAGTGAGGATAGTTCTTCAAAAGCAGGGGTCGGTTCGGTCAGCTCGTCCGCTGACGCCCCTGAACCCGAAGAAGGGAGTGTCGGTACCGTCCCGAGCATGATCATGGATGCCGACCTCGACCGCCTCAGGATGATTTACGCCATCCCCGAGTACATCCAACTCTGAGCTCCCAACCCAGGGGAGATGGCCTGCTATATCAGGCCCGACGAGGTGGCTTTGTACAAGCTGCCCTTCAAGTACGCATTCAGGCTCCCCATGCTAGACCTGGTGGATCAGATCCTGGACCACTTCCACCTGTCCCCAGGTCAACTGGTGCCAAACTCCTGGCTGGCCGTGTATGGCTTCTATGCCCTGTTTTGCGAGATGGGCCGAGGTGCAAGCGTTGCGCTTTTCTCTCGGCTCTTTTTCTTGAAGAAGTCGCCAGAGAAGGGGTGGTACTATTTCACCCGTCGAACTGGGAAGAGAGTGGCCCTGGGAGGCCATAAGTTTTTGGTCAGCACGCCGAGCTTCAATAAATCTTGGAAGCCTCATTTTTTCTTTGCTTCCATTCCAAACAACCCTCTCCGAGCCGAGTGCAAGGAGATCCACTTGAACTACGTCAACAGGGTATTGCCCCTGATCGAGAATGAGCTGACCTCGCTTGACCTGATCCTCCAGCGTTAGCCCTTCAACGTCCTCCAGCTTCAGCATGAGGGGTTCCTCCAAAGGTGACATATGACCCCTGGTAGGAGCCTGAGCTGAGCCAATTTCTGTTGCCCGAGCTGGCCCCTTTACTTAGTTTTCTTTCTTTTTTGATATATTTCTAACGTTCTGTCTTTCTTGCAGTGGTCGACCACATTCCCCCAATGGATTCATCTCGGCTCAGGGCCGAGACCATCGTGGACAGGAGGAGGAAGAATGCCGCGAAGAAACCTCAAGGCCAGTCTTCTAAGGCGCAGAAGGGCAAGGAGACGCTGCCGAGCCCAGCTGACGCTGTGGTTGGCCTAGAGGCCGAGAAGGATAGAGCCACGTTGAGCCCCTCCCGTAGAGGGAAGGGTCGAAAGGGCGAGCCGAGCCCGCCGAGGGACATCAAAAGTCAAAATCTCTTGGTCAATTTGACGAGTGGTGGTCTTTCGCCCGTGGCCTCACCCCTCGACATCTCCCGATACGTCTTGGGGAGGGCCTCGGCCAGCAATGTTCTGGTGAGGCCGACCTGGTGCCTCTTCCCAAGGGACTCGGCATTGACGTCGGCCTCGCATGCTAAGGAATGGTTGGATGCAGGTCGGCTCCCGGCCGACAGGGAGAAGCTCGAGGTGCTGTCCGACCCCGAGCTCCTCTCTACTCTTTTCCAGGATTTTAACATGGTAAGTTTTCTATTCGGCTCTTGTGACTGGATCCGACCTGTGGAGTCCGACCTGACCTTTGTTCGGATGCTTTTTTACAGGGCTTCGCCAAGGCAGTGGAGACCATGCTCCTTTTTTAGCGGCTCTTAATCGAGAACCACTCCCTGGGCGTCCAGTGTAAAAAGGCCAACCAGGATGCTTAGGAGGCCGTTCAGAGGCGTCAGGAGACTCAAGATAAGCTCACTGCCGCCGAGGCTGAGGTCAAGAGCTTTAAGGCCGAGGTGACCAAGCAGAAGGAGAAAGTTAAGGCTCTGCAGGCTCAGCTTGACGACGTGAGGGAGAAGGCCAAGGAGGACCTGGCTCTAGCTCGAAAGAGGCGATCAACAATTACCTCCTATCGAAGGAGTATGCTAATGTATGCAATGAGATCAGGAAGCCTCCTTATGCTGATGGTTTTGAGGCAGGCCAGGCTGAACTCTTGGCCGAGATCAAGGCCGCCTATCCCAATCTCAATCTCTCGGGCTTTGACGATGATGCGACCACTTTGGCTGAGGAGTTGGGAGATGAGGAGGGCGCCGAGGTCACGTAGGCTTTGCCAACCGAGGACCCTACGCAGGCTGACCACCTCGCCTTCGGCGATGAGCCACAAGACGTCCTTGCCGAGCACACTACTGTGGAGGTCGCCGAGGTCGCTTCTAAGACCGTCGCCGAGGAGAGTGAAATGTAATTAGTATTTATTTATATATATATATATTTTTTTTTTTTTGCTAGGCCGAACTGCCCACTTTTGTAACCATGCCGAGCAGTCGGTTTGTAATGAATGAAAATCTCTTTCCTCAAAATTTGTCTAAGTGTTTTAGCTCGATAATTTTAGCCTTCTTTTTCTTGTGTATGTTGTTCTATTTGATGTTGTGGCCGAGCTGACGACCCGTTCTATTAGCCGAGCTTAAGGACTTAGCTATTTTTTAACTATGTTTTATCAGCTCATCGGTTCGGCCATGCCATGTCCGAGGTCAGGATGACTTTCGCCTTGGTTACTTAATTTGTTTTTCGAGGTCAGCTCAGATCGGCTACCACATAAGTGGCTGTGTGGCCGAGCAGCCTCCATGGCTGAGCGTAATGCCTTAGCTTAGTTTTAGACTTTGTTCAACTCGGCCATGGGGAGAGTTTTCTCTTGTTGGTTCAGACGTCGGTCAGTCTTTGTGCGCTGGTCTTATGACTTGATTGCCGACCTATGAGGATCGATCTTTAAGGTCGGCCAGGTCTACGAGGACCGGTCTTACGACTTGATTGCCGACCTATGAGGGTCGGGCTTTGAGGTCGGCCAGGTCTATAAGCACCGATCTTACGACTTGGTTGTCGACCTATGAGGGTCGGTCTTTGAGGTCGGCCAGGTCTATGAGGACCGATCTTACGACTTGGTTGTCGGCCCATGAGGGTCGATCTTTGAGGTCGGCCAGGTCTATAAGGATCGATTTTACGACTTGGTTGCCGACCTATGAGGGTCGGTCTTTGAGGTCAGCCAGGTCTATGAGGACCAGTCTTACGACTTGGTTGTCGACCTATGAGGGTCGGTCTTTGAGGTCGGCCAGGTCTATGAGGACCGGTCTTATGACTTTGATTTTGGAGCTTGTAAATACGCCAAGTGGTGGAGAAAGACTTTGTTTTATTGAATCAAACGTCGGGGCCGAGGCCAAATACAAATATGCTCGTCATAAACCTTGTCGAGCAGGATACTTAAGGAAATTACTAAAAAAAAATTTTCAAAATTTTCGAGTTCCAAGGTCTCGGTACCTTCTTGCCCCCCGAAGTCTGCAAGCGATACGTCCCTGGGCGAATTTGCTTGGAGACTATGTACGTGCCTTCCCAATTTGGTGCTAACTTTCCTTGCTACCTTAGCTGGGATGCACTGAGCTTTTTGAGGACGAGGTCCCCTTGACGGAAGTGTCGCTCTTTTACCCTTGAGTCATAGTACTTTGCCGTCCTCTGTTGGTTTACCGTGTTTCGGAGTAGGGCATTTTCTCGAACTTCTTCGAGGAAGTCAAGGTTGGCTCTCAGCCCATCTTCATAGGTCTTCTCATCGAAGTTGAGCACTCGGTATGACAATGCCATAACCTCGACTGGGGCGAGGGCCTCGGTCCCATATGCTAGGCGAAAAGGGCTCTCCCCGGTTGGTGTTCTTACCGTCGTCCTATATGCCCATAGGACACTTGGAGCTCTTCCACCCATCTTTCTTTGGCCTCATCCAACCTTCTCTTAATGCCGGCGAGTAGTGTTTGGTTGGACACTTCTACTTGTCCATTTGCTTGTGGATGAGCTACTGAGATGGGTCGGAAGTCAATGTAGAAGTGCTCGCAGAACTCTCGGAAGGCCGGGTTATTGAATTGTGTGCCATTATCTATGATGAGCACTTTTGGTAGTCCGAACCGGTAGATGACCTTATCTCGGAAGAACTTCTCCATGTTCTTCTCGGTGATGGTTGCTAGGGGCTCGGCCTCGACCCACTTGGTGAAGTAATCGATCGCCACCACCACGTACTTTCTGTTTCCCGACGCCGGGGTGAAATCTCCGAGAATATCCATCCCCCACATAGCGAAAGGGATTGGGCTTAGCATTGAGGTCAGCTTTGTTGTTGGTCGTCTTGGAATTGGTGCAAACAGCTGGCACTTCTCGCATGTCTTCACATACCTCATGGCCTCTTGCATTCTTGGCCAATAGAATCCTTGCCGAAGTATCTTGTATGCCAGGGCTCGGCCACCCATGTGACTCCCGCATATTCCCTCATGCACCTCGGCCAAGGCGTACTCGGCTCCCTTCGGTCCAAGGCATTGGAGAAGAGGTGTCGAGATTGCTCTTTTGTAGAGCACTCCGTTGATCATGGTGTATTGGCAGCTCGGATCTTGACCTTTCTTGCTTCGTCTCGGTTCTCCGGCAGCTGGTCATTCTCCAAGTAGTTGACAATGGGGTCCATCCAGGTTGGCCCGTCTTCTTCAATGTGTTTTACGCTTTCTTCTTGCAAGGATGGCTTCTCCAAGATCTCTATGTACACTGATCGGCTCAGATATTGGAGGTCGGCCTCGGCCAACTTTGACAGGGAGTCAGTCGCGGCATTCTCTTTTCTCGGTATTCGAGTCATCTCAAAGTGCTCGAGCTCAGAGATCAGATCCCGTGCTCGGTTCAGGTAAGCTATCATCCTTTCATCTTTCGCCTCATAGTCTCTGTTGACCTGGTTGACCATGAGTTGGGAGTCTCCTCGCACCTTTAATCGCTTTATGCCAATTACCTTGATGACTCGAAGTCCGGCTAGGAGGGCTTCATACTAGGCCTCATTGTTTGAGGCGGGGAACTTGAACCTTAGGGCATATTGTATCCGAAACCCCTCGAGGCTTACCAGGATCAACCCAGCTCCTCTTCCTCCGGAGTTGCTTGAGCCGTCGACATTCATGGTCCAGGTTGGGTCGGCCTTAGCCTCAGCCTCTTCTGCTGTCTTCTCCTCCTCGACTTTGAGGTCGGGCACTGTGCACTCGGTGATGAAGTCAGAGAGGGCTTGTCCATTTATCGCGGTCCTCGGGCGATTGCTTAAATCGTACTCACTCAACTCAACCCCCCAGGTGATCAGCCGACCTGATACGTCAGGTTTGTGCAATATTTTCTTGAGAGGCTGGTCGGTCAGCACCGCGATCGGATGAGCTTGGAAGTACGGCCATAGCTTTCTCGCGGCCGTGACAAGAGCGAGTGCTACTTTCTCGAACCCGGAGTATCTTATCTCGACGTCGACAAGGACATGGCTGATGTAGTATATGGGTTTCTGAGCTTGACCTTCTTCCCTGACCAACACCGCGCTGATCGCCACCAGGGTAGCGGCTAAGTAAACTTGAAGCTCCTCTTTTGGCTTGGGTTGGCTGAGAAGAGGCGGGTTCTCCAAGTATTTCTTCAGCTCTTTAAAAGCTTGTTGGCATTCGTCCGACCAGACGAAGTCCTTCGGGTTCCGGATGTTCTTGAGGGCCTTGAAGAATGGTAGACACTTATCGCCCGACCTCGACATGAATCGTGCCTACGCCGCCACTCGCCCGTTTAGCCTTTGTACTTCTCGGATCGTCTTTGGAGGGCTCATCTCTTAGATGGCCTTGATTTTTGCCGGATTGGCTTCGATGCCTCTGACAGAGACCATGAAGCCGAGGAAATTTCCTGAGGTCACGCCAAATGCACACTTGGCGGGGTTCAGCTTCATTTGGGTTTTACTCAATACACCAAAGGCTTCTTCCAAGTCGGCCAAGTGGTGCTCGACCTTCAAGCTCTTCACTAACATGTCGTCCACGTAGACTTCCATGTTTCTTTCGATCTGCTCGCGGAATATATAGTTCACAAGCCGCTGGTATGTCGCTCCGGCGTTTTACAATCCGAACGGCATGACTTTGTGGCAAAATTTTTCTTGGTCAGTTCGGAATGCCATGTATGGCTCATCCTCCTCATGCATCATGATTTGGTTGTAGCCGGAATATGCGTCCATGAAGCTCAGCATCTCGTGGCCTGCCATGGCGTCGATCAAGAGGTCAATCCGAGGTAGTGGGTACTCATCTTTCAGACAAGCCTTGTTGAGGTCGGTGTAGTCGACACACATTCTCCACTTCCCGTTCAGCTTAGGGACCATGACGACATTAGCTAACCAGGTCGGGAACTTTTCTTCTCGGATGAACCCTGATTGGCGGAGCTTCTCCACCTCCTCTTTGGTCGTGGCTTGCCGATCAAGGGCGTAGTTCCTTCTCTTCTGCTGTATTGGCTTTCGGCTCGGATCCACATGGAGTCGGTGCTCGGCTATATGCCTCGGTATGCCCGGCATGTCGACGGCCGACCAGGCGAAGACATTGGCGTTCGCCTTTAAGAAGTTTCTGAGCTGATTCCTTTGATCCTCGCTCAACAATGATCCGAGCTGGACCACCTTTGTTGGGTCTTCCTCGCTGAGGGGGAATGGGGTCAGGTCTTCCACGGGTCATCCTCTCCTTTCGATGAGCTCATCCCGCTGATCCTCAGGGAGGTGCTCGACGCACATTGTCATTCCTCAAACTTTGCCTTTGTTTTGCTTGACAAAAGTAGCATAGCACTCCCGTGCCTTCTTCTGGTCACCTTGGACCTCGCCGATACCGGGGGGTAGGGAACTTCATCTTCAAGTGCATCAGCGAGACGATGGCTTGGAGAACGATCAATGATGGGCGGCCGAGTATGGCATTGAAAGCCACAACCGAGCGTACTACCATGAATTTGACCTAGATCGTCGCTTGACATGGAGCTTGTCCGATCGTGACCAGTAGATCGATTGAGCCCTTGATGGTGGCGGCGGCTCCGGAGAACCCGTGAAGTGAGGTGCCCTCCGGTTTGAGTACTTCATCGCCGAAGCCAAATTGTCGATACGCGTCTAGCGACATAAGGTCCACGGATGCGCCGGTATCGACCAATACCCGATGGACGGGTCTCTTCGCAATTTCTACCTACACCACTAAAGCATCGTCATGAGGTAAACTTATACCTTCAAGGTCGGCCTCAGTGAAGGAGATCGTCGCCGCGGGCTTGAGTTTCTTGGTGGGCATCTCAGCGACTCCGACGAACTGCACATTTGCCTTGGCCTTCCTGGTAGATTCCTGTCCAGGCCCTCCGAGGACGGTGTACATGGGAGCTCTTTTGTCAATACTCGGCCCGGCCTCCTCATCTTTTTTGCCAGCTGGGCTTTGCCCTCGTCTCGGTCAGCTCGACGACCATCTGGTCTCGGCTCGGTTTTCCTCTGGTCGCTGTCATCGCTTCGGCGACTACTCCTCTCTTCCCGGTTGCCTTTAATATACTTCTGCAAATGCCCTGCTTTGATCAACTCCTCAATTTCTCGTTTCAGCTGATAGCAGTCTTCAGTGTCGTGGTCGTTGTCCTTATGGAACAAGCAATACTTGTTCGGGTTTCAAGATGAGCTGGCTTGCATTGGGCGAGGTCGGCGGATGTATCCACCGTCTTGAATTTGCATCAGAATCTCCTTTCGCGATGCATTCAAGGGAGTGTAGTCGGGACTTCGAGCTCGGTCAGCCCTTTCAGCTCGGCGATCAGTCCAGGTCCTCTTCTCATCTTTTCGATCACCAGTGGATGACCTCTTCTTCTCACTTTTGCTTTCATTCCCCTTGCGTGCTCGGAGAACGTCTTCCATGTTTGAGAACTCGTTACACCTATCTAGGAGCTCGGCCATACTTTTGGTCGATTTTCGAGCCAGATCCTTGATCAGGTCCTCATGTGCGAGTCCATTGCTCATCGCGGTGTGAGCCTTGGCTTCATCCAGGTCCCTAACATCCAGGGATTCTTTGTTGAACAGGGAGACTTACGATCGGATTGACTCGTCCGACCTCTGTTTCACGCTGAGGAGGTTCACCGTTGTCTTCTTATGCTTCATGCTACTTTGGAAATGCGTGACAAAGGCTCGGCAAAGTTGGGCAAAGCTTGTAATGGAGTTTGGTCGTAGCCAAGAGAACCATGGCGTTGCCGTACCCTTCAGGGACGAGGGGAAAGCTCGGCAAGAAACAATCTTTGTCCCGCCGTACATGGTCATCGTTGCGTTGAAGTAGTTGATGTGGTCGGTCGGGTCGGTAGTCCCGTCATACCGATCAAAGGGAGGTGGCTTGAACCCTATCGGAAGCGGTGTTGTCATGATCTCAGGAGGATAGGGGTGACGCCCGACCAGTGAGTAAGCGTCCGGGGTGGCTTGTTTCTTAAGCCCTTCAACTTGCTCGATCAGCTCCCTTAGCTTCTTCTCCATTTCAGATTCTAGAGCTCGGCCAATTTACTCCTCAGCTAGGATGGGGTCTTGCACTTTTTCTTGCTGAAGTCGGCCGTTATGGTCGGCCAGCTCATCTTGATGAGGTCGGCCAACTTGTTCCTCCCGCTCGTGTTGATGAGGCCGGCCATTATGTTCAGCTCGGCCTACCTCACTTCTCCTTACGCGCTCGTCATTTCTATAGTTAGACTCATGTGGGCTCCTTCGTACATCTCTTCGGCGAAGTGGACTTCGTCGCCAGGGGGCTAGGGCGAGAATTCTCTTCTTCCCTTGTAGCACGTCGCCCTCGGGGCTCTTCACGCCGGTCTTGGTGTCTCCTCGGTCCTTCGTCGTCGCCGAGTCATCCAGAAAAGATCGATCTCCGCGCAGCTGACCCTGCTGGCTCGATGTCCTCTGTGGCCCTCGGGCTTCGGCGATGTCTTGGCTCATTTCGTCGATTACCCCCACTTAGTCGTGGAGGGGGAGTTCTTCGGCCTCGGGGATGGGATGACGCGGCCCGGCTAAGCTCGGCCCTCTGCCGATCACCGTGCTGTCGTTGATCTCCTATGACATGCGAGGGTGCCCGCGGAGGCGCGACCGATGGTTGACCCATTAGCCCGCCCTGAGCCATCTGGGTCATGAAGGTGCGTAACATCTCGTTGGTGTGGAGCATCTGCAGCTGCAAGTCCATAACTTGCCGATTGTTTGCCGGTGCTTCGGGGTCCAAGTTGTCCGGCAAAGGCGGCGATAGCGGTAAGGCCAGCCCATGCAGGATAGGCTCATCTTGGGGTCGCCCTTCCCCAACAGCCGTGTCCACCACCCTTCCTCTATTCTCATCCACCGGCGGTGGGATCGGATCAGCCGCGGCTCCTACACTCCGCTGTGCTGCTCCCCCTCGCGGTGGTCTTCCAGTCACGCCTTGCCACAATGTCTCAGGAGGTGGCGAGCGTCTCGCCTGCCTATCAGGCTGCAGCTCATCCCCACGGGAAGTTGAGCCATGTTGACCTGATCTCATGTGCACCATTGTTGCTGCTCGTGAAGTTGGTAGAAACGACGATAGCTTGCTAACGTCGTTCCCACAGACGGCGCCAAACCTGTTGCGTGTGGAAACCTCCGGTGCCCGGTTCGCCCAAGGATGAGCCTGCAAAAAACCGAGTGAGCGCAAGAGAGGCCTCCGACGCTCAAGTCAGGTCTCCAATGCGATAGCGTAACAGCTAGTGAAAGTAAGATGTCCAATTGTGATCCATACCTGGGTATTTATAGAGTGAAGATGAGGTGAGGCGGTTGGGAGAGTCCTAATATGGTAGGAGTCCTTCTTTTGGAAGGCTCTCTCGCGTAGAGCAGAATGGAGAGACATTTTCGGGGTCGGACTCTCGTTAAGGTAAGAGTCCATGTAAAGCGAGATTCCGTATTGCACTGGGATTGTGGCTCGATCCTTATCCCGTGATTCTCGGGTTGCACTGAAGTGGCTCCACAATTCCCGGCAGGTCGTTATGATGACCTTGGTGGAGGGCTCGGCCTAGGAGGTTGGCCTTGGAGGTCGGCCTCGGCCAATATGACCTGAGGGTCATCATTAGTTGGGTGTGAGCTCGGCCGCCCCATGGCGCTCCAATCGCTGCCGACTTGCGTAGGCTCGGACCGTGGGATCGACAGGCGTGCAGCTCGGCCGTGCTGGGGAGATCTTTGGGTCAGTATTAATCTGGTGCGTCAGGGGTCGGCCTAAGAGCTAGGCCTACTAGGTCAGCCTCATCTGGCCCATATGAGTTCGGCTCGGTGTCTGCGGATAACTTGGGTGTGCTTGGCGAGCTCGGCCAAGCAGTAAGGTCTATCGAAGATCGGGTCGGCCCGATCTCCCGCTGAGCTCGGTTCGGTTCTTGGATTGACCTCGACTCGGTCACGTGGCAGCTTCTGATTGGTGGGGTGTTTTTATGCCTTATCACATCCCCTAAAAGTATCCAATATCTCAGAAACTTATCATACTTGGTCAAAATGTCACAGACACCCCAAACGTTAAGCACAGTTAGTATCCATCCATTTTACCCCGTAATTATTTAAATAAAAGGACAAAAGTGTTATTTCATCTTCTTCCCTAAATATCCATTTTAGCCTTAGTTATTTAAATAAAAAGAAAAAAACTGTCATTTCACCTTCTTCCCTCTATAGCTGCTGGCTGCGGCTACGGCGACCATCACCTGCTCCGGCTACGGCGACCATTACCAGCGGCAAGGAGAAAAAAGTCTGAAACATTAACCTGGTTTAAAGTGTACAACCGGTGAGGTTTTCCTCTTAATAGGAGCAAAACGAGCATCTCACACTCCAACTATCTCCTTGGTTGTTCTTAGTTGTTTTTGGAGAGGACACTGGCGAAGTCGTTGGCGCTGGAGCAGGAACAGTTGCCGATGTTACCTTTCCTAACCCCAAGCTCAACTGCCCAGAATTCCAGAAAACTTCAGCTTATCCCCATACCTCCTTGAAACCTTTACGTAGAGGGGCTTGATCATCTTTAGATACTTCTGCACCACATCCTTCGAAAACCTCTTGTCTGTAGCCCCCTCGTCGGAGCTCTGCTTCTGAAGCTTGTTTCCAGAGCTTCTTGAACTGTTGTCTCTGGTAAACAGAGAAGCGATCGGAACCTCTTCGACCTTCAATTTCACTGTGAGAAATTTTCCTTGTCGGCGCTGCTTAGTCTGTGGTTGCTGATTTTGTTTCGGAGCAACCGCAGCTATAACGTTTGATTCTGACTTCTCAAATGTCGTCGATTTGGGCTTCCTGAACCCCAACGTGAAGACCTCGAACTTTGTGGCAGATTTCAACAAGGAGACAGGGAACTGAGACTTTGAGTTTGGCTCAAAAGGGTTAAAGTCAAGGGATGATGGCTCAAAAGGCACAAGCCTTCCTTTGAAGAAGAGATCATCGGAAGGGAAGAGCGAGAGATTCGGATCTGTCTTGCCACCGCTCGACCCAGAAGACACCGTGAAGTTTGAACTCTCTCTCTCCATCGGTACCCGTCGAGGAATCTCCGTCATCTTCCTCGTCAACTCCGCTGTTGCTATCAACCTCTTCATCGCTTCCGTGGTCATCTTCCCCTTCACCGTCATCGTCGTCGGGCATAAACTCCAAGTCAAAGAAGGACCCATCGTCGTCATCACCGTCGTCCGTTTCTACCGCCGGTTGCTTTACGGCTTCGACTATGGTGGTGGCAACCAGGTAAAGTGCTTGCATTGTTTCCGGTGACTCCGCCTCCTCTCCAGTACTTGAGCAAACTAAAAGCTTCCATGGTTGAGAGAGCCAGAGCAGAAGATGAAACCTGGACATTATGGACTGCAGTAGAAGACTTCTGCTCCGTTTTAGGGCGGGAAAGAGAAGATGAAAAGGGCAAGAGGTGGAAAAGGAAGCCTTTGTTTAATGGCGCTGCAGTACTAAAAATGGCATGACAGAGCAGAATCCGTGTTTCGAATTTTATTTCTTCGATGGCATAAACCTTTTCTAGCTCATTAAGATGGTGGACATCGGCTGCATTTCGTGTATTTGTGGCGAATCCCTCATTTCTTTCTTCGGATTTGAGAACTGGAAAGAGGTATTTCAATTTACTTGTTGAATTTTACATGCATTTGGCTCTGGAGGGGGGTGGTGGTGGCGGCGACGGAAGAAACAGCAGAAGGAGAACAAGGAGAAGAAGAAGGGGAGAAAAAAGGAATAAAAAAAAAGTATTGAATAAAAACAAGGGCAAAAATTGTCTTTTTATAAAAACTAACTTCTAACATCATTAATTCATCATTAAGGGTATTATAGGGATTTCACTGTGGTAAGGGTAATTTCACCACTTAAAAAAAATTAACAGACACTTAACTGTAGAGACTGACGGAGTGGACTAAATTGAAACCAATTCATAAAAATAGGGGTGTCTGTGACATTTTGACCAAGTATGATAAATTTCTGAGATATTGTATACTTTTAGGGGATGTCCGTGAAATTTTCCCAAAAAACAATAAAAATTATGGTTTCCTTAACATTTGATTTTGAATGTGTAGAATTATCTTGGGGTAACCTTTTCTTTCTTTTTTTTTTTTATTGGGGGGGGGGGGGTGATCTTATGATATGTTGTTTGGGATTATGGGATTGTTTTGTACAGTTATGGAATATTGATCAATATAGTCGTCACTAAGGGTGTCAAACGGTTCGGTTTCCGGTATTCGGTTTGGTTTCGGTTCGGTGCCATGACTTGAGGGTGTGACCCGAAACCAAATCGAAAATCGAGTCGGTTCTAGGACCACCAACCGAATCTGAACTTGCTCAGTTCGGTTCGGTTACGAATCTAATTCGGTTTCTAAATACGGTTCCAATTTGGATTTAATTCGATTTTGGGTTATGGTTCTAATTCGGTTGCATACTTGAAGAGTTGAAAAGGGATATTGAGAAAGGAAAATAGAGAAAACTTAGAAATTAGAATATGAAAAGTCATTAGGTTAGATGGTTACCAAAAATACAAAGAACATTCATAGAGTTTTTTTATTTTCCCCTTTGAAGAGTTGCATATAAATTTCATTCCGTTGGATAGTTACCAAAAAAAAACAATGAAAACATAGGAAAGTAGAATATTTAAAGTCATTTGGTTAGATATGGTTACCAAAAAATTTAAAAGATATATGGCTTTGAATTAAGTGGTTTATTCGGTTCGATTTCGGTTCAAACCGACGGATCTTGGCATGAAACCGAAACCAAACCGAATTAATTCGGTTCGGTTAATTCGGCTCAGTTTCGGATTCGATTTGGTTTTGACACCCTTAGTCGTCACCATTCTAGTAACGCGCCGTATTGGTACTCTATTAGTCTCCTTATGTATTTAGACCTCTTATTGTTGTAATCCACATGTGATCATAACACCTTCTATTGTTATCACATGTGTAATCTCAATCCCCATAGGACTCTCTTGTATTTATACACATCCATTGTAATCACAATACTTTCAAGGAATACAGTACAAACCATTACATTACAACATGGTAATCTGAGCCTTTTAGCTCAAACAAGCACCTTTTTTTCGGATCTACTCTATATCTTCTTCGTCCAAGTCTGTTGCTGCTGCCATGGCCGAAGGCGGCCTTACTAAGGATGCGTCTTCTAGGGCTATTCTCCCTCCATCCTCAACTCCATCTCTTGGATCTCCTTCTCTCCCCCACGCCCATCACTATATCTTGGTAAAGCTAACATCGAAGAACTATCTCTTTTGGCGTGCCCAACTAGAACCATTCCTTGTTGGTCAGGGTTTATTTGGTTATCTTGACAACACCATCCCCTGTCCGACAGATCCTGTTGATGCTTTCCCATAGCGTCGCCAATATTCTCTAATTCGCAGTTTACTAATTGCATCTCTATTTGAGGAGGTGTTTCCTTTGATTCTTGGTAAATGCACAAGCAAGGAAATCTAAGATTCTCTCCATACAGCCTATTCCTCTCCTGCAGGGAGTCGTCTTATGTCTCTCAATATGGCTATGCAAGACCATCAACAATAACCGGATGAATCTGTATCCACTTTCCTCAATAGTGCCAAATCGATCTCTGAGGAATTGAGTGCCACGGGCCATCCTCTTCGCCCAAGTGCCTTTCAACATGCATGTCTATCGTGGATTAAAGATTGATTTTAGCGATATTATCTCCTCTCTTCTCATGCATACTACACCCATTGCGTATGATGATTTGCATTCGATCGATGCTACTGAGTCATGAATTTCTTCATGGCACCAAGCTTTCCAAGCTCTCTCTTGCGGATTCTTCCAAGCCTGTCGGTGCTCCATCAGCACTGAATGTCCAACGCACCAGCTCCAACCCTAACTCACGGTCTTCTCCATCTGGCCGTGGGGGTGGGGTTCCTTATCGTGGCCATGGAGGCCAAGGCCGCTCTAACCATGGTGGTGGACGCTCCTTGAACCAAAGGCAGTGGTGTCACTGGTGCAACCGTGACACCCATGATACAACGCAATGTTTTTCTAAACCTAAACCCCCTGGCCATCAAACTTACCACCACCAACCTAAAGTGACCCATACTTAGAGGATATAGACTGGTGAAAAGAAACCCAAAGTCAGATGGTTGAAATAAAGCCAAATGGTTTGGCAGTCAACTAGGAAAACAGACATGCAACTGTCAGAGAAACAGAATGTTGGCAGACAGTTGATACCATTAGAGGTGACAGTTGCTTAATGGTTAACCGGACATCAACCAACAGACCTCCAACAGCTCTTTGCACCCAAACAGGCAACAGTCATATCCTGTCAATCGACCGACAGTCGTGAAGGTTGACCGTCAAACGCAAAAATATAGTTGTTATAGATGACGGCATGTGGTTGGCAGCCTTTGATTGGGGCGTACCTCACTCACCTTATTTTGCGCATGTGACATTCACTTAAAGACTTGACCATATGAGTTGTATATATTTTTAAAATGGAAATTTACATGCCATGATTTTAGATAGATTTTTCCCAGTCATTCAATCGCCACCCACGAGAGCGAGACCTATTACTTTTATTAGGGTTTGGATCATTAGCAATTTCAGACTATAAAAACACAATTTGGATCCTCTACTGCCTAGAAGGATCGTGCAACGCAGACACAGCAAGGCGGGAAACGCCATACGCCCACTCGGGCAGGGGTAAGGCGATCATTTCCCGCCTTACTATGTCTGCACAGCACGGTCCTGCCGGGCAGCTCGGCAGTAGAGTTTCAAAACCCGAAACAAGTAGTGGCTAATGCAATAGGGACACACTTCTGCAACCTCCCACTAGTCGGATGGTCTGGTCCTCATGTGGTGGAGGTTGTCAGTCTTTGATCAAGTAGACATTATCAACAAGCATAGAAAAGGCAAGAATTTTTTTTTCTTCTCGAGGTGATAAGAACACATTTATGGTTAGAGTAGAAATAAAGTAGCTAGATTCAACTAATTAAGCTGGTTGTGCTTAGTATTAACATCTCACATTGAAAAAATATAAAACAAAAAGCAAAAAAACAAATGCGACAAGGTAATTGCATACCCCTGAGCCAGCATCTGACTTATCTTCTTCCTCCTTCACCGCCCTTTCAAGAACATTGTTGCATCCTCCCTCTTCCTCCTCTAATTGTTGAGGAACAGAATTTGATGCTTCAACCTCAGCTCGTGACCAACATGATAAGCTAATCCAATTAAGATAAGCTAATGCACCAAAATTGTCCACATAGGACCAATTGAAGAAATCTGCTCCCAAAATGGGATTTGGATTTTGTTGGTCACGCGGTTCCCTGTTCTCAATCAAGACCTTCCAGAATTTCACTCTGCATATGCCCCAAGATTCATTCATAGCTAAAATCTCAATAGAATCTTTTCCCTGCAATGGAATCCCAAACCAGTCAAAACCATTGAAATGGTGAATGTAGATTATATCTCGATTAGTACCCTCAACATTCTTAATTGCCAGTGTATGATAACACCTTATCGTTTTATCTTTATTATGGCGGACATAAGCTGTAATATCTAGATTTAGATCAGCATCTTGACCAATCGTTTGGAACATTGAATGTAATTCCAAAACAATGCACAGAATTAACACCTTATTATACATCCCATCATTAGCAATCAAGGAATATCTATTTTGCCGTGACTGGTTGGGTAAAAGTGTTCCCTGCAAATCAATGGAACGGTAAGGAGATGTCAATCATCAAAGTATTAAAGTAATTGGCAGAGCTTCTAATAGTTTCAATTTGAATTTGATCGAGTAGGGTAAAAATACAACCTGGCCAAGTAGCTTCCTTGGAGTACGTGTCATTTTATAGCATCTTCGTGCATTCAATTCTTCCAAGGATTCTGTTCGTTCGAGGCCTCGAATGGCCACCAGCTCTTTGCAACTCTCAAGACATAATATCCTCAAATTTTTCTGCCTTGATAAATCAGGTAGTCGTACCAATGAATTGCAATGTTTACAATTAAGTTGAATTAAACTTGAGGGAAGTTCCGGGAGGTATTCCAACTCCCTGAATTTATCAAATAATGCTCTCGAGTGTGACTCAGGAAATGACGCCCCTTGTAGAGTCACTCTCTGTCTCTTCGAAATGTCTAACTCCACTAAATTCTGGAGCATTGAAAAATCTTCAGGAAATTTTGAAATACCGGTTTCTCTCAAGTTAATGATACGCAAACACCTCATTCTCCACATTGATCTTGGTAGCTTCACTAGATCATTGCATTCCCCAGCATCTAATACCTCAAGCTTCTCCAACAGACCAACACTATTGGGCAATGCCTTAATTCTTGACCAATTCAATTTCAGCTCAACCAAAGATTTTAGATCTCCAATAGACTCAGGCAACTCCTCCAATGACCAACACTTACTAAGAATAAGACTTTTTAGCTGACTCAACTGCCCAATGGACTCGTCTAACTTAACTAATGAATAGCAGCATCGAAGATCTAATCGCTCCAGGTAAGGAAACCATGAAAAGTCTGGGGACTTGGACAGATATCTACATTCACTCAAATCGAGAACTTCCAACTTTTTGAACCGCTGTCAAACAAAGAGAAAACATTAAACATTACAGCAATCCATAAAAATTAATAATGAAATGAGAATAACAAAATCAAATATTATACCTTATTTTTATCTTGAGGGCTGATATTCCAAGCTTGTTTAATATTGCTCATCGAAAGGTCAAGATAAACTAGTCTCTCATGACGAAAATTGGTTGGTAGAATATCCCAAGGGCAGTTCTTCCACCTGAGCCATCTTAACGCAAAAGGAAGGCACGAAAACTCACCCCTGAATTTTGCTGAACTAATTTCGAGAAATCTTAGCTTGGACATCACCTCAAAGTGTTTACGATCTAGATAAACCCCATCTGGATAAACACTTGTTAAGTTAGATGGAAGGATCATGCCTTCCAGGTCAGTTCCCTACAAAAGAAATAAACCAAAGTAAATTGAAATTGGACACCATAATCCAAAATTAAAAAAATGGGCAGTGATAAGGGTGTAACCCATAGCATTTGGTGTCTTTTTAGAGGCAATGGAATGCACCTAAATCACTGCCAAAAAAATTTTAGAATGTAAAGTGTCACACTCTATATTTTTGTTGTACTTGAGAGAGAGGCATGTGCTTAGGCCTTACCTTGTGTCCATCTAATACTTCCAAGATTTCGTCATGACACCATAACCTACTACGCTTAACCGGCTCCATAAGATTTTCTTCCTTGACAATGTTCCTTCCCATGTCACGGATTTGTTCATGCATCCTCAAGTAACAACCATCAAATTTTAGAAGGGACATTGTAATTAATCTGTGTATTGCAGATTCAGGATGATATCCACAAGCTTCCCATATAGTAATTATTGTTTCTTTCTCCCATCCAATGAAAAAGCATGCAGCATCAAGAAATATGGCTTTTTGATAACCATCTTGTAGATTATCATAGCTTATTTTCAACCTTCTTTGGACTTCTTCATGCGGAATTTTTTTCCACTTTTGTAATGTACTTTTCCACACTTTTTTGCTTCTTACGTTCGATAGGTAAGACCCCAGTAACTCTAGAGTCAAAGGCAACCCATCCGAATAGACTGCCACACTATGTGCAAATTGCATAAAATCTTCAGGTGGTCGGTCCATTGAAAAGGCATGTAAACTAAAGAGTTGAAGAGATTCCTCATAGTTGAATAGTTGAGGCCTGTAGATTTTAGCTTCTTTAATTTTAGCCATATTCAAAATTAGTTCGTCTCTGGAGGTGATTATGACCCTACTTCCTTTACCAAACCAGCTGAGTTCACCAACCAAAGCATCCACCTGTTTTTTATCGTCCACATCATCAAAAACAAGAAGAACCTTTTCTCTACAAAGTCTTTGTTCTATCCCTTTTTTTCCTCTATGATAATCAGCTATGTCAATGTTTCTTCCAAGAATATCTTCAAGAAGTTGCTTCTGCAAAGATGCTAGACCCATGCATTGTGCCGCTCGTTCTCTAACGTCTGGAAGAAAACTATGCTTATTGAAGTCCAAATGGATCCTATTATAGATAGCCTTGGCAATAGTTGTCTTCCCAATGCCACCAATACCACAAATTCCCACGAACTGAACATCATAGGAATCAATATCTAATAAAGATATTAATTTATTTACATGGAAATCTATTCCAATGCGGTATTTACATTCAACCAACTGGGTGCTACTGATCAAATAATTTCGAACCCTTCTGACAACTAATTCAACTAGCTTTGCTTGATCTCTGCAATCAATTTATATCAAAAGTAAAACCACAATAACAACTAATGTGATGAAAATACATAGTAATAAAAAAAGTACGGTTTTTTATGGAATGGAAAGTAGTTAGAAATAAACAGTAGTGAGAATTCTGTACGAGTACAAATTGGAAATATACACCCTTGTATACAGATTAGGGGTATTTAGCTCATATGTGTTTGCAGCTAAAATATAAACATAAATACCATTGGAGTGATAACAGACCATCAAGACAATCTAAGTTACTCGTTTGTTCCAATACTAAGTGACTTAGAGGTATTAAAAACTTTGGGGAAATTGCCCAGACTGCTAAATAAGAAACTTAATTACAAGGTAAGTAGGTTAAAAACTTGTTTTACATCTATAAGTTTCAATTTTAAAAAAAATTATCTAATCCCCAAAGTTAGTTATTGGTCATGGGTTCCAAGAAAAAATAATTGAACTTCCCAAAACGCCCCAACACTTTATCTTCTCTCTTCATTTTTTATTTTTAAAATTTTTATTTAATTCTTCAATTTTTAATCACATATGTGGGACCCACCACCACCTCCTCCTCCTCCTTTCTTCCCCGCACAAGGCTGCACCATCCGATCACTGCAACCCCGCAATTCCTCTCCCGTTCTCAGTCTCTCTTCCCCCACCTACAACAAATTATTATCATCTCCAATTCACGGGCACCTCCAATTCCTCCAATTCCTCTATTAGGGGGAGTGGATCCCACCTTGGGCAGTGTTTTCAGGCAAGGTGTAAGGTGGTCATTCCCGCCCCCTATGTGAGGAATTGGAGGAATTGGAGGGAGCAGCGAATTGGAGGGGATAACGATTCACCCACAAGACCCCCCTCCCTCTCCCATTCTCAGTCTCCACTCCCTCTCAACCCCGTCACATCCCCTACTTTCCTGCCCTCCCCCGTCACCCCTGTTTGTCATGTTCTTCATACTATTGGAGAAATCAAAGAGAAATTGAATTGAAACTTGCCAAACTCAACTTGGATGAGATGCTGAAATTTGTCTAGACTCAAAGATTGAATCCATTGGCTTATGAAAAGTCAGTATATGGTTAAATTGATTTTGCAGATGACTTTTTGTGGTCTTATGGCCACGAACATTAATAGATCTTGGTTGCATACCCAACATTTTTCCCTAAATATAGTTTCCTTTTTGCAATTATGTGTTCACTACTACACTAAAAAATGAGTTTTAATCGTTAATCCTACTCATCATGATTAAACATTTTTTGTGGCTATGAACAAATTATTAAAGCTTATAAATCAAACTATATATTGGGAAAGAAAACAAATTAAGGGAAGGAAGTAAAGGACGGAAGTATATATGTTAATGAAATAAATTTGTGGAATTGAAACTCACCCATTTGCGTCGTCCTTGAGAACATATCCCTTCAGACTACCTACCAATTGCAAAGCTTTCCTCCAACCCTCTACGATTTGGGGCTTAAAATTCTTCTCATGTTTCCGAAATGGTCCCTTAAAGCTTCCGGTCTGATTCCGAACATCCGATGGTTCAACATCGAGGAATACGGGGAGGACTAATTGAACGTTGGCTTGGTGGCAATGGAGTACCTTAGAAAGTTCAAGGAGGCACCATTTGCTTGAAGCATAGCCTTTGGAGAAGACAGGGATACAGATTTTGGAGCCTTGGATCGCCCTAAGGAGGGCTGGGCCAATGGCTTCTCCAGTCCACAATTCTTCGTTATCAATAAAAACATTGATTCCTTTGTTCTTCAGAGCATAGTCAAGGAAACCAGTGAAGTTTTTGCGAGTGTCTTCACCCCTGAAGTTGAGAAACACATCGTAATTAGAAGATCTGGATGAAGAGGCAGAGGAGGAGGAGGAAGATGCCTCGATCAATTCCGCCATGAGACTGCAGTACTACTTGCAATACTAGGAATTGCAGAGATGTTCAAAAGGGCTTTCTTCTTATCAGGAGCTTACTTGCAATACTAGGAATTGCAGAGATGTTCAAAAGGGCTTTCTTCTTATCAGGAGCTTTCTTGGTGCCAAATTGATTCCATGAGGAAAGTATCAGGCAGCTTCCAAGGAGATAAATTGTGAAAGCGCGTGGGTTCCACTCGCTCGACCCAAAAGGACCTTTCTTTTGTTATACGGAGACTAACCATAGCAGTAGACCTCATCTGGAACTTTCATGGTGGCCAAATTGATTCCACGAGGAAAGTAACAGGCAGCTTCCAAGAATTAGAAATTGGGAAAGCGTATGGGTTCCTCCACTGTGGAAAGGAAAGCCTGACCTGACCCTTCAGGTCAGTCACCGATGGGGACTGCTACTGGAAATTATGGTTTCTCTGTTATCAGAAAAACAATAACACAGAAATCTTGGTTTCCTTAACATTTGATTTTGAATGTGTAGAATTATCTTGGGGCAACCTTTTCTTTTAGTTTTTTTTTTTTTTTTTTTTTTTTTTTGGGGGGGGGGGGGGGGGTGGGAGATGCCGGGGTGATCTTAGTTTTGTAAAGTTATGGAATATTTTTTGGTTATTGGGAGCTTTACATATATAATTGATAGAAGGGGGGGGATCGAACCGGGGAGGGGATAAGATACCAGCCAAGAGACTCGAACTCGAGACTTCTTGGTGAGCATGGGCATGAAGCGCACCACGGCTCACCAACTGAGCTAAACAGTTGTTGGTAAGTTATGGAATATTGATCAATATAGTCATTACCGTTCCAGTAACGCGTTGTATTGGTACTCTGTCTCCTTATGTATTTAGACTTCTTATTGTTGTAATCCACATGTGATCATAACAGTTTCTATTGTTATCACATGTGGAATCTCAATCCCCATAGGACTCCCATAGGACTCTCTTCTATTTATACACATCTATTGTAATCACAGTACTTTCAAGTTATACAATACAAACCATTACATTACAATCTGGTAATCAGAGCCTTTTAGCTCAAACAAGCAATTTTTTTTTTCTTCTGATCTACTCTATATCTTCCTCATCCAAGTCTATTGCTGCTGCCATGGCCGAAGGCGGCCTTACTGAGGATGTGTCTTCTAGGGCTATTCCCCCTCCATCCTCAACTCCATCTCTTGGATCTCCTTCTCTCCACCACGCCCATCACTATATCTTGGTGAAGGTAACATCGAAGAACTATCTCTTTTGGCGTGTCCAACTAGAACCATTCCTTGATGGTCAAGGTTTATTTGGTTATCTTGACAACACCATCCCCTGTCTGACAGATCCTGTTGATGCTCTCACATGGCATCGCCAAGATTCCCTGATTCACAGTTTACTAATTGCATCTCTATCTGAGGAGTTGTTTCCTTTGATTCTTGGTAAACACACGAGCAATGAAATCTGGGATTCTCTCCATACAGCCTATTCCTCTCCTTCAGAGAGTCATCTTATGTCCCTCAATATGGCTATGCAAGACCATCAACAACAACCGGATGAATCTGTATCCACTTTCCTCAGTAGTGCCAAATCGATCTCTGAGGAATTGAGTGCCACAAGCAAGCCTCTTCGCCCAAGTGCCTTTCAACATGCATGTCTATCGTGGATTAAAGACTGATTTCAGTGATATTGTCTCCTCTGTTCTCTCGCATACTACACCCATTGCGTATGATGATTTGCATTCGATCGATGCTATTGAGTCATGAATTTCATCATGGCACCAAGCTGTCCAAGCTCTCTCTTGCGGATTCTTCCAAGCCTGTCGGTTCTCCATCAACACTGAATGTCCAACACACCACCTCCAACCCTGACTCACGGTCTTTTCCATCTAGCCGTGGGGGTGGGGTTCCTTACCGTGTCCATGGAGGCCGAGCTACTCTAACCGTGGTGGTGGACGCTCCTTCAACCAAAGGCAGTGGTGTCACTGGTGCAACCGTGACACCCATGACACAACTCAATGTTTTTCCCCCTGGCCATCAACCCTACTGCCCCCAATCCCCATTCCATCACCAAACCTACACCACTCCTACTACCCATTGCACCCAATATCAATGAACTCCCAACCCACCTCTTTCCCGCTCCCCCATATCCCCCAAATCCCCATCTCACATGGTACCCGGATACTACAGTAACCCAGCATGTCACGCCTAACCTAGATTCATTATCATTCTAGAAACCGTACACTGGTTCAGACACGTTATAGGTTGGCAATGGTAAGGGTATTCCTATCTCTAATGTTGGATTCACCTCTTTTTTCTCTCCATCTTCTGATCATCAATTTCTTTTATCTGATGTTCTACATGTCCCCTCTAATTCCAAGCCATTACTTTCTTTACATCACTTTGCTAAAGACAATGATGTTTATTTTGAGTTTCACCCCTCTTGTTTCTTTGTGAAGGATCGGAGAAGCAACACCATAATTCTGTTCGATCCGAGTGATGGTGGCCTCTACACTATTTCTCCTTCCATGGGCTCTTGTCCTGCTGCTTTCATTACTTCTCACACCTCTCTTGATGGATAACATCGTCGTCTTGGACATCCTCACACTCAACTACTTCGCCAAATTGTTCGTGATTATAATTTACCATGTCAATCCTCTTGTCTTAGCTCTTTGTGTTCTGCCTGTTAGCTTGGCAAGCCTTGTCATAAGCCTTTAGGAGAGACATTCTCTCACAGTTTCTTTCCGTTGGATTTAATTCACAATGATGTTTGAGGACCTTCCCACACCCCCTCCTCTAATGGCTATCGTTTCTTTGTAATTTTTGTGGATGATTACTCTAAATATATTTGGTTTTATCCTATGATTCGTAAGTCTGATGTTTTTAGTTTATTCTTGAATTTTAAAAAATTGGTTGAAAGGCAATTCTCTCGTAAGATTAAGTCTGTCCAAACAAACTGGGAAGGGGAATTTCGCTCTCTCTTCAACTTCTTTCTTTCTCTTGGTATTTCCCATCGCATTTCTACCCCTCACACCCATGAACAACAAGGTATTGTCGAATGCCACCAATGTCACATAGTAGAAATCGGCCTATCCTTACTGGCCCATAGTGCAGTCCCTCGGATTTATTGGCACTTTGCCTTTGAATATGCGTGTTTTTAATCATTCGCTTAACTTCTCGTGCCTCAAATAATATTTCTCCCTTCCAACTCCTATTTCATCGCCCCACTGACTATTGATTCTTATGTGTTTTTGGCTGTCTCTATTTTCCTTACCTTCACCCATAAAATACTCATAAAATTGACTTTCGTTCCTGTCCTTGTGTTTTCCTAGGCTATAGCCCTAATCATCTAGGTTATCGTTGTCTTGATTGTACTACCAATCACATCCGTCATGTTCACCTGCATGTTCGCTTCTCTGATGATGAATTCCCCTTTGCTTCCTCTTCACATACTCCCACTTCACCTCCCATAACATCTTCTCCACCGTGGGCTATTGCACCCAACAAATTCTTACCATTGCCACCTCAACCACTCCCTCCACCACCACACTCCCCACTGCTCGTGCCTTTACATCCTCCTCCCAACCACTCCCCCCCCCCCCCCCAATCTTCCTCTACCATGGCTGCCCCGTCACCCTTCCCACTCACCGTCCTTTCCCCCAAGCTCCACCCGGGTTTCCTTCACCAACCCCTTTCCCTCCCTCTTGGGTTCAATCTCTTGTCGACCTTTATCAAACTAGCTCTACCCATACCCTCGCCCCTATACCTGACCCACCTCCACGTCCCACTAAACCCATCGCTACTCATTCAATGCACCTTCGCTCTCACACCAGTGCCTTGACTACCATCCTACCGCTACCTCTTGAACCTATTTGCTTTTCCCAGACAATAAAATACCCTGAATGGAGGACTGCAATGGCTGAGGAATTAATGCACTTATTTGCAATGGGACTTGGTCTTTGGTTCCCCAATCTCCGTCCATGAACTTGGTGGGCTACAAGTAGGTGTATCGTGTTAAACGTAAGGCTGATGGGTCTCTAGAGTGTTATAAAGCGCAATTAGTTGCTAAAGGTTTTCATCAATAGAAGGGGGTTGACTACAATGAAACTTTTAGCCTTGTTGTCAAATAACCTACTATTCAGATGATTATCTCTCTTGCAGTATCCAATGGCTGGCCCATCCGATAGTTGGATGTTCAAAATGTGTTCCTCCACGGGGAACTCATTGAAGAGGTCTACATGGTCCAACCTCCTAGCTTCGTGGATCAATCTAAGCTCAATCATGTTTGTCGGCTACACAGGTCTTTATATGGTCTTAAACAGGCCCCCAGAGCTTAGTTTCATTATTGACTAGATTTGTTCTTACTTTTGGGTTCACTGCATCTCGAACTGACACTTCCTTGTTCATCTTTTGTCAAGGGCAGACTATTATGTATGTTTTAATTTATGTTAACGATATATTGGTTAGTAGGAATTCTCCATCACAGGTGCAAGAGTTACTCTTGTTGGATTTATAAGTCCATCAAACCCGGTTCCATCCGGTTTAGTCCGGTTTTATTTTGTATTGAACCTTTATACATTTTGGTTTAATATTATCACATGCGATATAAACTTTTTGAGCATTATGTGTCCGTAAGTATTACTTAAAATGGTAGTCACGACTAGGGTTTGGGCTGGGCACCCTTATCATATGGTTGTCGCATTGTGTATGTCTAGACATGTGATGTTAGGGTACGATTGCGAGTACTCACATGTTCGATGTGTGTATTGGCCAAGAATCTACTTTGTCGATTTCCTCATGTGTTATTGCCAGATGTAGGAAGGGATAGACATGAGTCACCGAGACCCTGTACCTGAGGGGACCCTATCACTACAAAGTGTGATCGCATCCTTTAGTTCATCAATGACTGAAACTCAAGTGAGTCAAAGACGGTGTTCTAAGAATGCGCGAATAATTTGTGAGTGGAGGAGTTAATCAACATGGTCACCACTTCCCAATTCGGAAACACCAAGATTGAGGTTGTCTGTGAATGGTCAGATTGGAATCTGGATCTAGTGTCATTTTGGAAATGGTTTTTGCAAAATCTATTTTACATAAAATAATAGATTATATATAATTATTTGATTAAAGTGTTTTGTCGAGTTTTGCAGGACCCGATCAGTTACATAGACACTCTTGTAAGGACATGCACTATGGAATGACATTTGGCAGTACTAATGTACATGCCCTGGATTCCATAATGATGGTGTTGATTAGTGGGGGGGGGTTGTACATGATAATTTATCATCATGTAGGGAGTTATTAGGAATTTGCTCAAATAATTGATTATTTATTTAATTAATGGATATGGTGTTAATTGTAATTATCCATAAATTAAAATAACTTATTAATGGGAAGCAGTTTTCTGTATAGGAGTGTGGCCTACGCCAGCATTCCCATGTGTCTATCTCTCTCCTCCTTAAAACAAGGGGACAGAGGTGTCTTTTCACATGGGAAGGAGAGACATAGACTCACGGGAGTGCTGGCGTAGGCCACACTCCCGGACAGAGAACTTTTTCCCTTAATTAAGGATAATTTACACATACCACCCCTGAGGTTTGACAAAAGGATGATTTTACCCCTCAGTTTTGGAAAATTTTGTGTACCCCCTGAGGTTTACAAACGGTAACAAATAAACCCATTCCGTCAGTTTATGACTAACACTATTAAAATCAAAAGGTAAAATGACAAAAAATGCCCTTTCAAAAAAAAAAAACTTGTTGGGGAAGATGAGTTACAGGTAACCCCATCGATTGCTCCATCCATGGCTTCTAATGGAACATCTCTGGTGAGCTTTCCTGCACAATCACTCATCTTAAAGATCTCCACTCCATTAAGCATTTAATCGTAGTATTCAAACTTCAACGAAACCGCCCGGGGGGGGGGGAGGATTTTTATCCTCTACGGTTCTGGTATCATACGGTTCGTGAGGTTCTTTGTAAGGATGTTCGACACGTGTCAACTAAGCATCGAACGGTTGGATTTTGAAATGCTTTTACGATGCTGGTTACCAACGAAACAGTGATTCTCTCTCATCTATCCACTTTTCCTTAAAACCGCTCTCGTCTCTCTCTTCTCTCCGATTCCCAATGAAAACAGTAACTCTCTAACGTCTACTCTCTTCGCTCTTTCCTCTTTCCTATTGGAGAAATAGCAGTAGGCTCCGGTGAAGCCGAACATAGTCACCTCTGCAAACTCCGGCGCGAATGCGAAGAAGGTGAAGGCGAGTCAAGGTGAAAGCTCTCCGATCTTCACTCCCCCGAGATCGACGAAGATCTTTCAGTTCTCTACTCCAACGAAGGAGTTGCAACCGCATGAGCCAGGCGTCTGCAACTGCTTACTCTTGGCCCTCTATTAACCTCCCGAGAATGGAAGTAGATTTATATAGCATGTATAATTATAAAATACATGGTTATTTCATCTTAATACATTGTTAGGACTTGGGAGGTCATCTGGGCAAATAAAAAAACCAAGGGAGAAGGAGAGCTTTGTGGCATTTGTATAACATAAAAAATTCGAACAAAATTATTGAGAGAACCAAAGCTGAAATCACTCTTGATACATCCAATATTCACCAGGCCAATCAGCTACCGCCACGTATCACAGGGTGACCTGCTCCAAAACCAAGGGGAACGAACCGGGGTCCCAGCACTCGGGCGCGGCCAGCACCCAGGCGTGACCTCACCCAGGCGCGGCCTCCACACACGCGGCCTCTCACCCAGGTGTGGAAACACCCAGGCGTACTCCACTCTGGCGTGGCCTCACCTAGGCGCGGCCACACCCACGCGGCCTCTCACCCAGGCGCGGACACACCCAGGCGCGGCCACCACTCGTAGCGCGGCCTCTACACCGGCGCGCCTAGCGCGACCTCTCACCGGCGGCACCACCTAGGCGCGGCCTCTCACCCGATCGTGGCCACCACTCAGCGCGGCCTCACCTAGGCTCGGCCTCACCTCAGGAGCGGCCTCACCCGAGCGCGTCCAACACTCGGGCGCGGCCTCACCTAGGAAGCGGCCACACATCCGGTGCGGCCTCACCCGAGGCGTGGCCACCACTCGGGCGCGGCCTCACCTAGGCTCGGCCACACATCCGGGAGCGGCCTCACCCAGGCGCGGCCACCACTCGGGCGCGGCCTCACCTAGGAGCGGCCACACATCCAGGTGCGGCCTCACCCAGGCATGGCCACCACTCAGGCGCAGCCTCACCAAGGCGTGGCCACACCCAGGCACAGCATCGTGGGCACAAACGTGAGGTGGGGGCTACTCACCTATGACCCGATCGTATCGCTACAGACTCATGTCACCACCAGGACTCTAGGCCACCGCTTAGAAGTCACGTCACCCAGACGGATTCAAGCACCAAGGACGTTATCACCACACGCGGGTATCTATCCACCAAAGATCTTGATACCACTAGGACACTCCCTCCCGCAGGGAGATGATCAATCAGGATAGAGCCCCGTTACCCAGGGCCTCTATCCACTCAACGGCACAATCGCCATCAAACTGGGACTCTCCACACCGACATACGCTATTATAAAAGGCAAGGTACACAACCCCATCAGGGGACATCTAAACTCATATTGAATAATCACTATTCATCTATTTGCGCCAGGAGATCTAACTTTGGCATCGGAGAGCCCCAGGCCGGAACCACACCGGTTCTCTCTGTTGATCCCTTGGTCCACTTGCAGGTGACGACACTCGCAGGACCGCTCGACAATTTCTTGACGCAACAGACTGGCATCCTCTATGGGAACGACGCTAGCCATTACAGGTACTAGCTCGCTTCCATATTCATTCAATGGCACGAAGAAAGACTACCACCACCAACAACGGAGCAAGGAATGGATCACCACCCCCAGAGTGCTCTCGCCGCAGAGCCAACGACCAGGACCATGTCCCTCTGAAGGAAGAGATCCCCCTTAATGACCAGTTCGTGGTCGACGAGCCCAACAATGACGAGGCCGACGATGTGGTGGTGGAGGTGACACCTGACTCCAATGCTCCAACCACTGTGGGTCGGATCAATGACCTGCAACGACAGATCCTCGATGAGCAACGACTCTTTCAAGAATACTTGACGCAGCGTGTGACGTCTCACCGTCGAAGGACTTCACCATCAGCAAGGGTGGAGTTCGTACCTCGACAAGAGCCAAACTCTAGGAGATCATCTCCCAGGGGTGTGAGATCAGAGAGACTTGCGCAATGGGCAACCCCCACTCCGCAGCGGGGGGAGCCTTCCCAGCATCCCAGGAGAACAAGAGACCTCTCACCACGGTCAGAACGTGGGAGGACGCCAACACCCAGGGCGAGGGTGTCTAGCCCACAGAGATCGGTCCAGAGGTCTGTGTTCGACGGACGACTTGAAAAAGGTCATATACCACGACGAAGCCGGACCTACAGAGAAAAAAGCCCCTCACCTTCACGATAGGGTTCATCACGGCGTGACCATTCACCATCCCGCCAACACTCAAGGCGGGAGGGGACATCCAGGAGAGAGCGTGAACGGGGCCGCAGCGAACGTCCGGTCAGGCGTGAGGGACAGACACGAGACGAGGAGCGCGATCAAAGACTCAGCGACCTGGATGAGAAGCTGGAAGGGTTAAAGAAGCAGACCAAAGGCGAGACACATTCCATACCTGGACAACACCCATTCTCGACAGAGATCATGTCAGCCACACTACCTTCCAGGTTTCGACTACCCACCTTTGAACTCTATAGTGGTACCACTGACCCTAATGACCACATCAACTACTTTAATGGCATGATGACGCTGTATGGTGGGTCGGACGTGGTCTCCTGTCGGGCATTCCCTGCATCCCTCAAGGGAGCAGCCACATCATAGTTCTCCAGGCTACGACCGAGATCTATATGCTCGTTCGCAGAGCTATGCAAATAGTTCGTCACCCATTTCCAAAGCAGCGTCAAGCAGAAGAAGACCACCGTCAATCTACTGAACGTGGTACAGAACCCTGGGGAATCTCTCAGGGAATACGTTACCAGGTTCACCAAGGAGTCCCTGGAGGTTCGAGACTTGGATGACCAGACACAACATGCAGCCCTAGCAGGAGGCCTCAGGGATCTGGACCTGATCAAGGACCTGACACGTCATGAGACCAGGACTATGAAAGAGCTCTTGGAGCGGTGCAACGAGTTTGCAAATATGGCTGAGGTACTACAAGCTAGAACAAAAATAATCGAGGCCAAGCCACAGGATAACAAGAGGTCAGCACCTGATGACCGCAAAGAGGGTAAGAGGTCGAGGATAGAGCATCGACAAGAGAAGAGCGACCGCCCATCTAGGAGGACAGACCGCCGCCCAGAGAGAAGTAAGAGGGCAAGCACCCCTGAGTTCACACCACTGAACACCACCAGGTCCCAGATACTCATGCAGATCCAGGACCGTGACCTACTTCATTGGCCACGACCCATGCTAGCAGGACCAGAGAAGCGAAACCCTAACAAATATTGTCTCTTCCACAAAGACAATGGGCACGACACAGAGGAGTGCTATCAATTGAAGAGAGAGATAGAACAACTGGTAAGAGCAGGAAGCTTGAACAAGTATGTGAATGGGAGACGTGACAACCGCTCAGGCCAAGGAGATAGAGGTCGCGACGGAGACAGAGTGGAACCGAGACTAGAAGAAAGAAGAACAGATCGAGAGAGAGACCGCCCAGAAGAGCGGAGAGATGCAACAGAACCTAGTGGCACCAAGGGACCTCCTATCCTCACCATACTTGGAGGACCAGGGCAAGAGTCTACCACAAAAGCTAAAGCTCATGCCAGGTTTGTGGGAGTGGCAGAGAAGCCCAACAAGATAGCCAGGACCGAGGCGGTGATCTCCTTCTCAGATGAAGACCTGGAAGGACTAAACTTCCCGCATGAAGATGCCCTGGTAGTACAGGTGGAGGTAGCCAACCGACCTGTACACAGGGTACTGATAGACACAGGGGCGTCTGTTGACGTACTCTCCTTGGATGCCTATCGACAGTTCGGGTTCGGGGACGACCAGCTCAAACCAGAGCCCACTTATCTCCATGGATTCTCAGGTGCCACCGCCTCCATCAGAGGTACCATAGAGCTACCCGTCACCTTCGGGGTACACCCTCAACAAGTAACCATCATGGTGAATTTTATGGTAGTCAAATCCGTGGTATCCTTTAACGGCCTCTTAGGGCGACCATCACTGACAGCCCTTAGAGGAGTCATATCGCCACTTCACCTGAAGATGAAGTTCCCCACCGAGAATGGGGTAGGCGAAGTCCGAGGAGATCAGAAGAAAGCAAGGGAGTGCTACGCCACCTTCATGAAAAAGAACAATGGCAACACCCGTGGAATGGCACTCTGCCTAGAGAGCATGGTCAGTGACCAGAGAGATGAACTGACAGAGAGAAGGGGAAGGCCAGTGGAAGACCTCATCCCATGGCCCCTCAGTCGGGACGACCCCTCCAAGGTCGTTCAGGTCGGCTCGCTGCTAAGCAAGGAACAGAAAGAAGGGCTTGGACACCTCCTCCAAGCGAACATGGATGTCTTCGCATGGTCGACCTCCGACATGCCGGGAATACCACGTTCCATAGCGGAACACCGACTACATGTCGACCCAACCAGGAAGCCAGTTCAACAGAAGAGGCGTAACTTCGCCCTCGACCGACAAGCAGCAATCAAGGAGGAGGTTGAGAAGTTAAGCTGATCAGGGTTCATCAGAAAGGAGAAGTTCCCAACCTGGCTCGCCAACGTGGTCATGGTACCAAAGCCAAGTGGGAAGTGGAGGATGTGTGTCGACTATACCGACCTGAACAAGGCATACCCAAAAGATGAGTACCCACTGCCCAGGATCGACCTATTGATCGACGCCACCGCCGGCCATGAGATGCTGAGTTTCATGGATGCCTACTCCGGATACAACCAGATCCTCATGTATGAGGATGATGAGGCTTACACCGCACTCCGGACGGACAAAGAGAACTACTACTACAACGTCATGTCGTTCGGGTTAAAGAATACAGGGGCCACCTATCAGAGGATGGTCAACAAGATGCTCGAGGAGCAGATCGGGCGCAACATGGAGGTATATGTGGATGACATGCTCGTGAAAAGCATCCACGCCAACCAACACCTGACCGACCTAGAGGAAGCATTCACAGTACTGAGGAGGAACCAGATGAAGCTAAACCCTGCAAAGTGCACCTTCGGCGTAACGTCCAAAAAATTCCTGGGGTTCATGGTCTCAGTCCATGGAATAGAAGCCAACCCATCCAAGATCAAGGCCATCCAAGAGATGGCACCTCCTCGGACGGTCAGGGAAGTGCAGAGGTTGAATGGAAGGGTCGCCGCCCTTTTCAGGTCCGTGTCACGATCAGGTGATAAGTGCTTACCATTCTTCAAAACGTTGAAAAACCTCCGAAGCCCTAAAGATTTCACATGGACGGAAGAGTGCCAGAAGGCGTTCGAAGAATTGAAGGAGTACCTAGAGAGCCCACCACTGCTTGGGCAACCAGAACCTAACGAAGAGTTGCAGCTCTACCTGGCCGCCACCCCTGTCGCGGTCAGCGCAGTACTGCTGAAGGAAGAAGACAAAGTCCAGAGGCCTATCTACTATGTCAGCTATGTTCTGATCGATGCAGAGACCAGGTACACTAGGATCGAGAAGGTAGCCTATGCATTGGTAATCGCAGCTAGGAAGCTACGACCATACTTCCAAGCCCATACCATCACGGTCCTCACAAACCTACCTCTGAAGAAGATACTCCACAAGCCAGACGTCTCCGGACGATTGATAACATGGGCGGTGGAGTTAAGTGAGCATGACATCAGGTTCCAACCCAGGACTGCCATCAAAGGCCAAGCCTTGGCAGACTTCATCGTTGAATGCACCTTACCAGAGACAGAGCCAGAAAAAAAAAAAAAAAGAAGAGAGAGAGGCCAAGTGGTTACGGCCAAGAGGCCATGGCCAAAAGACCACGACCAAGAGGCCACGGCCAAAGGGCTATGGTCGTCATCAATGGACGTCACCTATCAAGAGAGAAAAAAAATTTCATGAATGGGTGCCATCCGTCAAAGGCCGGTGCCCAAAAGCAAAGAAGAAGAGAGAGAAGAAAGAAAAATAAAAAGGGGGTCTTTGGCCATGGCCAAGGACCATGATTGACAAACCATGGTAGAAGTTCGAGGTTCGAGGTCCGAGGTCAGGAAGTTCGAGATGGTTCGAGTTCTAAGGATCGAGAAAGTAACTGTTGATGCACTGTCCAGGTTAGCCAGTGATGAACTCAGAAACTTGGCCAATGCAGTGTACGTGGAAATATTACATGAGCTAACATGCCGGGAGAAGCAAGTTAATGAGATTGAGGAGGGGCCTAGCTAGATGGACCCTATACTCAACTACCTACAGGACGACGTCTTACCAGAAGACAAGGCCGAGGCAAGGAAGATCAGGATGAGAGCTGTAAAGTACACCGTCCTAGACGGGGTACTGTACAAGCGGGGGGCAACAACACCACTACTCTGGTGCCTAGGACCCAAGGGGGCAGAGTACGCCCTAGCAGAAGTCCGTGAGGGGATATGTGGAAGCCACATGGGAGGACGAGCCCTAGCCAACAAAATCCTTCGCCAGGGACTAGACTGACCACGAATGCAAGAGGAGGCCATCCAATATGCCAAGAAGTGTGAGCAATATCACTTGTTCGCCCCAGTACCCCATCTACCCGCCACCAAGCTGACATCAATCCTCAACCCCATACCTTTTGCCATGTGGGGACTGGACATCTTAGGCAACTTCACCGCAGCACCGGGAAACAGAAAGTACCTGGTCGTCGCGATTGACTACTTCACCAAGTGGGTCGAAGCTAAACCCTTGGCCAAGATAACAGAGACAGAGATGGAGAAGTTCGTCCGCGACGACGTCATCTACAGGTTCGGGGTACCACGGATCCTCGTCTCAGACAACGGCAAACAATTCAACAACCCCAAATTCCAAGCATTCTGTCACAGCTACAACATCGACTATCGGCCTGTGTCGGTAGCATACCCACAGGCCAATGGTCAGGTGGAGGTCACCAACAGAACACTACTGGAAGGAGTCAAGAAAAGGCTAGAGGGAGCCAAAGCAAAGTGGGTCGAAGAGCTACCAAGCGTCCTGTGGGCATACCGAACTACAGTACGGACACCCACAGGAGAGAGCCCCTTCCGCCTAGCATATGGCATTGATGCATTGGCGCCAGTAGAGGTCTGTGCCATGTCCCATAGGGTTCTGCACTTCAACGAACGTACCTATCTCGACGGACTACGGGCGAACCTAGACTATATAGATGAGGTCCGTGAGAGAGCACTATTAAGGAACGTCGCCTACCAGCAACGTACTGCCAGGTACTATAATGCCAGGGTCAAGGAAAGGCTATTCCACCAGGGAGATCTAGTCCTACGGAGGGCAAGTGCATCACAGCCACTGAAGGCAGAGAAGCTGTCAGCCAACTGGGAAGGACCCTACATAGTCTCCAAGCAGATACGTCCAGGGACCTACCGCTTGAAGACTCCAGGGGGCAAGAAGGTAGACCGTACCTGGAACTCACTATACTTGAAGAAGTACTATCAGCAGAAGTAACAACAGCGGAGTTTGACACCACCAACAGTAGCAGTAGATGGCATTACAGTTTAAAGGATGAATTGAAAAAAAATTCGGGAATACTCGGCTTCTTCTACTACTCAACTGAGGCTTTATGCCTAAGGCAACATGCCAACACTGAGGCTTCAGGCCTAAGGCGTCATGCCACCACTGAGGCTTCATGCCTAAGGCGACATGCCACCACTGAGGCTTCAGGCCTAAGGCGTCATGCCACCACTGAGGCTTTATGCCTAAGGCAACATGCCAACACTGAGGCTTTATGCCTAAGGCAACATGCCACCATTGAGGCTTTATGCCTAAGGCAACATGCCACCATTGAGGCTTTATGCCTAAGACAACATGCCAACACTGAGGCTTCATGCCTAAGGCGTCATGCCACCACTGAGGCTTCATGCCTAAGGCGTCATGCCACCACTGAGGCTTCATGCCTAAGGCGACATGCCACCACTGAGGCTTCATGCCTAAGGCGACATGCCACCACTGAGGCTTCATGCCTAAGGCGTCATGCCACCACTGAGGCTTCATGCCTAAGGCGTCATGCCACCACTGAGGCTTCATGCCTAAGGCATCATGCCACCACTGAGGCTTCATGCCTAAGGCATCATGCCACCACTGAGGCCACAGGCCTAAGGCGTTATGCCACCCCTAAGGCTTCATGCCTAAGGCTTTATGCCACCACTGAGGCTCTATGCCTAAGGCGTTATGCCACCCCTGAGGCTTCACGCCTAAGGCTTTATACCACCTCTGAGGCTTCATGCCTAAGGCGTTATGCCACCCCTGAGGCTTCATGCCTAAGGCTTTATGCCACCATTGAGGCTTCATGCCTAAGGCATTATGCCACCATTGAGGCTTTATGCCTAAGGCGTTATGCCAACACCGAGGCTTTATGCCCAAGGCGTTATGCCACCACCGAGGCTTTATGCCCATGGCGTTATGCCACCACTGAGGCGTCATGCCACTAAGGTCCGGGGACCACCAAGACAAGGCATCCCTATAGACCGCCAACTACATGAGATTGCATAGATCAATATCAAACCGACAAGGATCAAATCATATCAACATCTAAAGAAAGAGTCAAGTACATACAAAAGCAAGCATCACAATCCAAAAGTTATCATCCAAAAAGTCAACATCCAGAAAGAACATCTATAAAATCAGGGGGCATCTAGTGGAGGAGCAGCCTCTGATCCAGAAGGAGACATCATATCAGCCTCATCCGGACGAGCAACACTCTCCTCTGGTAAGACCGCACCCTCCTCCGTCACCACAACATCATCCTCGGAGAGACACGAGCCACTATAGCGCCTGTAGCAGTAGTGACCTCAGGGAACCTTAGAAGTCATAATCACGGGTCTTCTCCAGAATGCGAACCGCCAAGTCCGAAGAAGTCAAGACGCTAGGAATGAAAGCCAACTTACTCCTAAGGTCACCAACAGAAATAGAAGCTCTGGAGGCCCTACGACCCCTACTAGGGGTGGAATCTCCAGAAACCTCCTCCTCCCCTTCACTAGCAACAGGGGAAGGCAAAGAAGAAAAAGTATCCGCGGGGGAAGAAGACTCCTCAAGGGATCCAACCACGACCGCAGTCGGATCAGAGTCATTAGGTGATGACATGGATAAATACTGAAGCAGACTAGCTACTTGCTCAGAGCAACGACCTCCCAGACAAGAAGCTAGCAAGAAAAATGAAATGAAGACCACCTGGAAAGTATAAACAGCAGATCCATCACAGACAAGAAGAAGAAGGAGAGTGGACAAGCATGAGGGTCCATCACACCCACGCCGTGGCCACCATAGGCGCGGCCTCACACCCACAGGCACAGCCATCCCAGGCGCAGCCTCACACCCGCAGGCGGCGGCCACCCAGGCGCTACCTCACGCAGGTGCGGTAACCCAGCGACCTCATGCCCGTAGGCACGGCCTCGCTCCCGCAGGCGCTGCCACCTTAGGCGCCGCCACACCCGCAGGCGCGGCCTCACCTAGGCGCAGCCCTGCATAAAAATTAAAAAAAAAAAAAAAAAAAAAAAAAGGAAAAAGAAAGAGAAGGGGTCAAACTTACCTCAAGGGGAAGGCGATCGCACGGGGAGGCAGGCACACGATGACGCGGCCACACCACTGGCACGATCAAGTGACAGAGACCACCAGAGGCAAGGCACTCAAGCCAAGCACCACTGAAGCCCTCCCAGCAAACAAGACACCAAGTGAGCACAAAGCAAACACAATGACCCAAAATCAAGCAAAAATGGATACTAGTCTAGGTGACCCAAAGACAAACACATGGTGGGCACCAAAAAGAGGACAAAAAACAAGAAAGAAGAATGAGAAGTGAAAGAAGAGAAAGTGAAGGAGAAGGACATATGTCTATAAAAAACAAAAGATGAAAAAGTGCAGGAGGAAAGGTTTGAACCCCCAACCTCTCCTACCTCATTACTAGATTTACAGGCAAGCCCCGCAAGGAAAGTCTATTCACAGCGGACCCCTCACTATGTAAAGGCATCTACTCTCTTGAACATCCTATCCCAAGAGAGTGGGGGGCAAATGATACATCCAATATTCACCGGGCCAATCAGTGACCGCCACGTGTCACAGGGCGACCCGCTCCAGAACCAAGGGGAACGAACCGGGGTCCCAGCACCTGGGCGTGGCCAGCACCCAGGCGCGGCCACATCCAGGCGCAGCCTCACCTAGGGGCTGCCACACCCACACGGCCTCTCACCCAGGCGCGGAAATACCCAGGCGTGCTCCACTCTAGGCGTGGCCACACCCACGCGGCCTCTCACCTAGGCGCGGACACACCCAAGCCCGGCCACCACTCAAGCGCGGCCTCACCAAGGCGTGGCCACACCCAGGTGCGGTCTCACCCAGGCGCGGCCTCACCTAGGCGCGGCCACATCCAAAGGCGCGCCCAGCCTCTCACTCCAGCGCGCTACCACGCCACACCCAGCGCGGCCTCACCCAGGAGCGGCCACCACCCAGGCGCGGCCTCACCCAGGCGCGGCCACCACCCAGGTGCGGCCTCACCTAGGCGCGGCCACATCCAGGCGCGGCCTCTCACCCAGGCGCGGCCACCAGGCGCGGCCACACATTCGGGTGCAGCCTCACCCAGGCGCGGCCACCACTCGGGTGCGGCCTCACCTAGGCGAGGCCACACATCCAGGCGCGGCCTGCACCCAGGCACAACATCGTGGGCACAAACGTGAGGTGGGGGCTACTCACCTATGACCCGATCGTATCGCTACAGACTCATGTCACCACCAGGACTCTAGGCCACCGCTTAGAAGTCACGTCACCCAGACAGATTCAAGCACCAAGGACGTTATCACCACACGCGGGTATCTATCCACCAAGGATCTTGATACCACTAGGACACTCCCTCCCGCGGGGAGATGATCAATCAGGATAGAGCCCCGTTACCCAGGGCCTCTATCCACTCAACGGCACAATCGCCATCAAACTGGGACTCTCCACACCGCCATACGCTATTATAAAAGGCAAGGTACACAACCCCATCAGGGGACATCTAAACTCATATTGAATAATCACTATTCATCTATTTACGCCAGGAGATCTAACTTTGGCATCGGAGAGCCCCAGGCCGGACCCCACCGGTTCTCTCTGTTGACCCCTTGGTCCACTTGCAGGTGACGGCACTCGCAGGACCGCTCAATGATTTCTTGACACAACAACTCCGTTAGGATGAGGAATAACCAATACCACGCCGAGGCAGTGTCCTGTGTTCTGCTCCTGGGTTGACCCTCTCTGTATCTTTGAATATTTGCTACTGTATCGTTCTCAACTTTCTAGTTCTTCTCTGCTAGTTCTTCTCTGCAGCTTTTCCACTTTGGCAGAGCTGTAATTGTTGGTCATGGTTTCAAGAATCGGGAATCAGATCAGTGAATCCCGATCCCGACCGATCTAATATCCCTACTGTTGGTCATGATTTACACCCAAAAACCCTAGAAATTCACTGTTTTTGGATGAGGGTAGATTCTAGGGTTTTTGTGAACCGATTCAAGCCGATTCTATCCACAATTCCATTTTTTAAAACCCTGCTATTGGTGTGCTTTCTGGGTCAACTGAGAACCTACAAACATGGAGAGAGGAGAGAGACGAGAGCGGTTTTGAGGAAAGAGTGGAGAGAGGAGAGAGAGAGTGTCACTATCTCATTCGGAACCAGCATCGTAAAAGGCATTTCAAAATCTAACCGTTGGATGCTTGGGTTAACACGTATCAAACATCCCTACAAAGAACCTCACGAACTGTATGACATCAGAACCTTAGAGGATAAAAATCCACGCATTGCCAACCAGAGCTCCTCGTCGACCTCCGGCGCATCTTCTACATATACAGCACAGTCTTTGTACACCGGCACTCCTTTAGAACCTGCCCACACGAGCACATCTGTTGTATCATCTGCCGTCTGATTGTTGATGAAAATCTGAAAGGATCTCTGATTGACCTTTGTGAGAAGAAGCTCACAGAAGTGTAATGTAATGAGGTAAGTGAAATTTGCATCAACGGTAAAAACCCAAGTGAGATTGTAATTCTGGTTGACCTTCATATCTGAGCCCATTGACCTGAACGTAATGTATACATCCACCGGATCTATATATTCTGGTGTGTCTGTGGAGTAATGGATCGAAACGTTCTTTCCGATATCGTCTAAGACACCGACGCCGGCACCGAACACATATGGAGAATCGTCGAACCATATCCGGCTAAGCGAACCAGAGTCATTGGTAGGAGGAATGAAACTCCCACCAACGTTGAGCCTATACATGGTCTGCAAAGCTGAGGTTCCAACATCAATGGATTGGTCGGAGTAACCAACCATTTTCGCTGATGTGAACAATTCCGGCATCGGAATTATTTCGATGCCATTGATGAAAGCAAAAGAACCGTTGTGTGAGGAAGAAGGCAAGAAATTGATTTGGAGACTGCCGTTTGAGGAAGCCGGGAAAGAGAATTCTCTAACAATGTAAGCCTGGGTTACAGCTTTTGAAGTAATGGAGGCGTTGAAATTTTTGAGGACCGTAATCCTATTAACGATTACCCCAAAAAATGCATCAAAAGCGTTGAGGCTACTGTAATCGGATGGATAGAAATGGAGTCAGATCCAATAAGGATGTGTTGAGGAAACCTTGAAGTTGTAAGTGGATTTTTGTGTGAAAAATCTTGTAGACATGTAAGGGACTGTGGAAGGCAGAGATGGAGTCGTCTGCAGATTCGAGGTATTTGGAATCTGAATCCCATTTCCGGCCATCTGAATCGGCAAGTTCGCCATTAGCGACACCACAGTTCAGGAGATATGAAATTAAAGTGTTCCATTAGAAGCCATGGATGGAGCAATCGATGGGGATACCTGTAACTCATTTTCCCCAAATTTGGGGAAAATGAGTTGCTGGCTTTTTTTATTTTTTCTTGAAGGGGCATTTTTGTTACTTTACCTTTTGATTTTAAGAGTGTTAATCATAGACTGACGGAATGGATTTATTTGTTACTATTTGTAAACCTCAGGGGTACATAGAATTTTTCAAAACTGGGGGGTAAAATCATTATTTCGTCAAACCTCAGGGGTGGTATGTGTAAATTACCCAAAATTATATCATTCTCTATTATATTCTACTTCTTCACCAATTAGAAGCACTTTGAGTTTAAACAGGAAAGCCAACAAGGAGAGAGAGTGTCAGACTCTCACTGGGATTGATCCAAGTAGGATTTTAGAAACCATATTATATAAACACAGCAAGGGGCAGGGGGGCAGCCCATGATTTTCCCAGCCTTGGACAAATCTGGCTGCCTCCCCTCCCTTGGCCTCTCTCTCTTGTGATCTCTTCTTTCTCCTTCTTCTTGCTCTCTATTATTTGAGAGTTAGGGTTTTGGAAACCCAGATCTATGCTTGAAGAACTAAAGAGGATCTAGGATTGCATTGAAGAACCTTGGCTGCACCATTGGAGGTTCAGATCTGTTTACTTTGAGTGCTCATTGGAGGAAGAACCATTGTCTATTGGAGGAGCAATACTTGAGGTTCATCAGGTTAAAAATTTATGTTAATTCCTGTTGTTTTAATTTTATGATTATTCATGGGATGTGAAAGTAACACGAATCGATTCCTTTCCACTACACATTCGGGTATGGGATGGATCCCTCTTTCCATGGGATAGAATAGAGATGATTTTTCTCTATGAAATAGATCCCATTATTTTATGGGACATCAAAGAGATGGACTGGGCATTGATTTGTCATACCAAACCCTAACAGGGTTCCAGTAGGGCATCATGGACGACCATGAAAAACCCTAAAAATAGAAAATAGGATGCCCAAGCCAGTTTAGGGTGCCCGAGGGCAACCCTAGAGTTCACTAGGGACAACCCTAGAGATCCCAAGAGTTGGGAACTCAAAAAATATAATTTATTAATTTTCCAAGGTGAACCACCATGATCCCATGGACCGTAGGATTGCCTACAACTCTCCAGTTCAATAACTGAATTTTCCATCAAGGACCTTGGGCCGTCACATTTCTTTTTGGGTGTTGAAGCCACCCCTCTTCGCAATGGCCTTCTCCTCACACAGGCTCGTTATATCCAGGATTTATTACAACAGGCTGGAATGGCTAATTATATGCCCATATTGACTCCCATGACTACCACTGTCAAGCCATCGCATACAGGGGGTGCAGCGTTTTCTGACCCTAGTCGTTATCGCTCCATTGTTGGGACCTTACAATATGCTACTTTGACTCGCCTTAATGTGGTGTTTGCTGTTAATCGAGCCTGTCAGACTATGCATGCTCCCACTAAGGATAATTGGTGCTTGGTCAAACGCATATTGAGGTACTTGAAAGGCACTGCCTCTCACAACCTTCTCTTTGACCGGTCATCCTCTTTCACTCTCTAGGCATTCATCGATGCTGACTGGGCTGGTAGTCCCACTGATCGTCGCACCACAGGTGGTTTTGCTATTTTCTTGAGACCCAATTTGATTTTTCGGAATTCCCGCAAGCAGAATACTGTTTCTTGTTCTTCGACTGAATCTGAGTATAAGGCCTTAGCTGACGTTATTGCTGAAATTATTTGGCTTCAATCTTTATTCAAGGAACTGAGGATTCCTCAACTTACAGTGCCCATTCTGTGGTGCGATAACATTGGCGCCACCTACTTGTCGGCTAATCCTATCTTCCATGATCATACTAAGCATGTGGAGATAGACTTTAGTTTTGTTTGTGAAGATGTTGCTCAGAAACAACTTCTGGTTCAGTTTATCTCCATGATTGACCAATATAGCCGTTACCATTCCAGTAACGTGCTATATTGGTACTCTGTTATCCTCCTTATGTATTTAGACCTCTTACTCTTGTAATCCACATGTGATCATAACACCTTCTATTGTTATCACATGTGGAATCTCAATCCCCATAGGACTCGCTTCTATTTGTACACATCTATTATAATCACAATAATTTCAAGGAATACAATACAAACCATTATGTTACAATATGGAATGGCAAGTCTTGTGGGCAGGAGGATTGCATTGTGCTACTAATGCAGGAGGACAAAAAAGAGAAAAGAAAGCTGTTTGAATATAGGAGTTCCCATACCTTCCACCTTTATTTATTTAGACGAGGCCCACTGAGAAAAGGCTACTTAATGATCTCAAAGATGCTTGGATACTTTCTACCGAAAAAAGAAATGCTTGGATAGTCTCATGCACACAGTTAGCAAAAAGGGAAACTAGGCAAAAAAACGGAGTCTTACAGTACGGATTTTAAACGGTAAAATATTGCAAACGGATGGTCAAATAAAACGGTCAAAAAAATAGAGGACAGTAAAAATTGGAAAACAGTTGGTACGGATTTTAAACGTTTATATTTAAAAAAAAAATGGAACCAAAAAAGTGCATTATTCTCATATAAATTGAGAAATTTTCATTTGAAATACATGCTTCTATTTTCGGTATCCGTGCATTGACCTTGAGTTGAACGTGATATCATGAAAAATATAGCCCTTCGAATCATCTTTACACCGGTGAAAGAATCAGGCCAATTAGAGTTCGGGAGGAAGAGATATGGTCAGGTAAGTCCAAGGTATTACAAAAAGCCAAAAAAAAAAGGGGAATGTGTTTTAAACGCGTTTAAAGCGTTTAAAATGAGAATGCTTGCCGTTTGCCCTTTTTTACCGTATGTTTGAGAAGCATACTACAAAACATGTTTAAAACGGTAAAAAAGGGAACGTGTTTAAAACGGAGTTTTAAATGCGTTTTTGCCAACAGTGCTCATGCAATACTGTCTGTTTTATGTCTTAAAATCAACCAATGGGATTGATTTCCATCCGTTCCGTGAGATGACTTTTCTCATAGTTGAAACTGTTTGGTTTGGCTTACCAGTTTTGACCCTTCTTGACCCTTCTTCAATATTGAGTTTAATCTAATAAATTAATGGGGCTTTTATCCCCTCAAGTACAATACACAGTCAAGTGCACCAAAACTACTGATTTGGGAGTATCTGAATGAAATCTTCATAGGTGTATCTAGAATTTGGCATCTTCTTTTAATTGCCTCTTGTCCTATGCTCAACAGGCTTTTAATATAGGGTTATACAAGGATTTTCAAAAATAAGTTGAAAGTGGCATATGATTATGTCATTGTCAAAATTTGTCATTATTATGCATATTTTTCGAGTACGTATGTTAAATAACATTATTACCCTCATGAAAAATCTATGTCATTTCAAAAGGGGAAAAAAATCCATTAGTTAATTCTCATTTGCTCTTACCTAAGGTCATTAAACCTACATGAGTCTTTAAATTTTAATTAACTTAAAAATATTTTTATAGGGAGGGGAATCACTATCAGGCTGCATTGCGACCATTTAAGGGAAAAATAGTCTTTCTCTAGGGTATTAAATTGCATCCAATCATTTAAGGTAATTAAATTGCATGAGAGACTACTGGTCTATTTGAAAAGCAAGAAGGGGCAAATATTCTTTCCCTAGGGCATTTAGAAAGACTTATTTTTAGGAGGTGGGTCAAAGGGTAAGACTGGAATTAAGGTGAATAAGGGTACCATAGTCAATTAAATTGCATGAGAGACTATTGGTCAATTTGGGACGTAAGAAGGGGCAAAACAGTCTTTCCCTAAGGAATTTAGAAAGACTTATACTTAGGATATGAGTCAAGGGGTAAGATTGAAATTAAGGGGGGCAAGGGTACCGTGGTCAACTAAATTGCATGAGAGACTATTAGTCTATTTGGGAGGCAAGAAGGGGCAAAACAGTCTTGTTTTACTCAAAATAGGAGGTGTGTCAAGGGGTGAGACTATAATTAGGGGGACAAGGGTACCATGGTCAACTAAATTGTGTAAGAGACTATTGATCTATTTGGGAGGCAAGAAAGGCAAAACAGTCTTTCCCTATTGGTCTATTTGGGAGGCAAGAAAGGCAAAACAGTCTTTCCCTAGGACATTTTCGAAGCATTATATTTAGGACGTGGGTCAAGGGATAAGATTGGAATTAGGGGGACAAGGGTACCACTGTCAACTAAATTACATGAGAGATTATTGGTCTATTTGGGAGGCAAGAAGGTCCAAAACAATCTTATTTTCCCCAAAATAGAAGGTAGGTCGAGGGGTAAAACTGAAATTAAGAGAGATAAGGTTACCATGGTCAACTAAATTGCATGAGAGATTATTGGTCTATTTGAGAGGCAAGACGGGGCAAAACGCTTTTTCCTTAGGGCATTTAAAAAGACTTATTTTTAGCTATATAGAGAAATCTAGTTCTCATCTTTTGCCTTGCACATTTGGGGGAAAGCAAAACAGAAAAAGATGAGAAAATGGATTTGAGAGGAGGAGGAGAGCAAATCGTGGAAAGGGAAGAGAGGGTTTGAGAAGAGCTTTGCAAAGGGGCTTGGGTGTGCTACCTTGGGGATTTTTTAGAGTGATTGTTTGGGTTTCCATTGTTGATGGAGATCCTATATTAGAATAGGAAAATAAGAGAAGAAGTAGAAGGGATTTGGAGCAGAAACCAAGACTGGTTTTCAAAATTGGAGTGGAGACTTGGGGATCCAAGCTAAAGGGTAGTGGTTTCTTCAAGAGAGGTAAGTTTTCCCCCATTTGTCCTTCTATAGCTTTCAATCTCTGTTTTGGGTTTTTGGGTTTTTTCTGAGATTTCAAATCTGAGATGGAGGAGTAATAGGAGAGGAGAAGGAAAATAGAAGAGGATAATAGAAAGTAGAAGGAGAAGAAGAGAGGAATAAAGAAGAATAAGTGGATGAAAAGGAGGAGTGGAGTGTGTTGCTGCCAGCCTATAGCAGGCTCGGCCAGCAGCCCAAGCCGACTGCTACAGTGGCCGGTGGCCAGCTCTTCCTCTTCCCCCCCCCCCCCTCACACACCCCCTCCCATGGGGTGTGTGATGGTGATTGGGAAGGGTGTCTCAAATAGATTGGTCTGCAGTCTAGCAAATCTGACTTTTGATTCTAAGGGGGCTTTTAAATTAAAAAAAAGGGAAATTTACACATACCACCCCTGAGGTTTGACGAAAGGATATTTTTACCCCCAGGTTTGGAAAATTCTGCATAACCCCCTGAGGTTTGCAAACAGTGACAAATAAGCTCATTCTGTCAATTCATGACTAACGATGTTAAAAACATAGGATGAAATGACAAAATTACCCTTACCAAAAAACAAACTGCAACTACTCATCTTCCCCAAATCGATTGGAAAAGATGAGTTGCAGGTTTGGAACTCAAAAGATCCCAACTCAAAACAAAGAAATACAGTTTCCCTTCTCGTCCTCGTCCTCTTCCCCTTCCCTCTGTGCCTCGTCCAGTGCCCTCTCTATGGCCGGACACCTCCACCCTATCGTCCACCCGCCTCAGCTCTCTGCAGCAATCTTCCAATGACTCTTCTTCGTACTCATGGCCACTTCTGTACATCACCCACCCTCTTCCTCCTCCTCGTCCTTGCCCTCCTCCTCTCTGTAGGTATCGCTGGCAACTTCACGTAGAAAACAACAAAAACAAAATCTTGGATTCAGATTCCGATTTCAAATTCAAAATTAAGCAATGATTTTCGGTGGATTTTTTTTAATTTTTTTAAAAAGAAAGAAACCTCTGCAAGCGGCAACGCAACTCCTCACGGCACCTCCCTCTGCAGCAGTCTTCCAGTGACAGTCCAGAATTTCAAGTATAGTTGTAATAGGGAACCCGAAAATTGAACTGTTTGTCCTTTTCGGATGAGAAGCAAGGAAGAGGGGAGAGAGAGAGGGGTTTAAACATTAAATAACAGAGAAACTATAAGCACAGAAAGATGCTGAAGAAGGGAGAGAGATCTTCCCCAAATCTACCTTTTTCCCATCTGCTTCCTCTTCAGCTCTACCTTTCATCAACGATTTCATACTCTCTCAACCTCCAATCATGGCTGCCAACCCACCTCTGCCTTCCGTTCTAGTCAAATAGGCGGCAACTGAATTCATTAGCCACCCAACCCTCTTCTCCTTCCGTTTCTGAAATCCCAAATATGAGACTCATAATCACCAATTCCAAAATTGAATCAATTCTAAGCAAAGCCATAGCTTGTTGGGTTCAATATGAGAAAGCCCTAGAATTGCCCCTTTGAAAAGGAAATCTGAAGTGAGAGTTCGAAGCACGTCATGTGGTGTGATACCATCGACGATTTGAACATTTGCTTCCGCAAGGTTTCTCAAGAATCAAAACAAAAATTGAACTAAAATAAACAAAAACTAGAAGCTAACAGATTCCGACAAAACAAGAAATTGCAGGGAATTCTAACATGTTTAATGGAGAAAAAGGTAGCGAAAGGAGAGACGGGAGCCAGAGTGTTTTCAAAATCTGAGGTCTTCTGTCTCTGGTGAAGCCGCATCTCAGAAGGGGTAGGGAACCGTTGTGGCGGTGGAGTAACGGTGACAAGGTCAGGGCAAGCCGAGGTAGTTAGGAGATTGGGTTGAATCGAGCAGGTGAGGAGGTCGGTTCAAGCCAAGGTGTTCGTCGGAGCGTCAAACGGCATTTGATATTCAGAGACAAAAGACAGCTGAACTAATCCGGCAAGAGTACGTGGGATGGCATCGACGTCGGTGAACGAGTTGCAGGTGTTTTTTTGGGGAAGATGAGTAGTTGTAGTTTTTTTTTTGGTAAGGGTAATTTTGTCATTTCATCCCATGTTTTTAACACCGTTAGTCATGAATTGACGGAATGGGCTTATTTGTTACTGTTTGCAAACCTCAGGTGGGTACGCAGAATTTTCCAAACTTAGGGAGTAAAAATATCCTTTCGTCAAACCTCAGGGGTGGTATGTGTAAATTTCCCATAAAAAAATGATGATCTAGTTCTCGAAATTTTGGGAAGGGTGTCTCAAATCCATGGAATGTGTTTTGGATTGTGTATGGACAAAATAGTTGTAATCATGCAAATGGTTAGGGAAAGTGTGATGTTTCAAGAGGTGTTTTTGCTATAGGTGATGATTCTTGAAATTAGACGTTGTTATAATTTTTATATGCATGAATGGTATGAAATAATGAATTAAAAGCATGTTGGGATAGTCACTTGATTACATGTTGGGAAGTAACTATGCCTTATGGACTGTTTTACATGATGCAAATAACAAGGAAATAAACATTCTCATGGTTGGGGGAAATAAAAATTTTGAAATTGAATTCTTAATTTTTGAGATATATTCGGAACAAGAACCGTTTTACATCTTACATGTTTGAATGGTAGAAGTTGGGGAGGTTTCTAATTTGTCAATCTTTTATGCAATTATTGAATGGATACTTGCAGTTTAAGCTGCAAATCCAAGAATAAAATTCTGTTTTAGGTACATCTATATACACAATATGTATATATAAGAGGCATGCTCTCACATAATGGGTTGGAAATTTATAAACCATGTGATTGTTTTAACTATGTAAGTAGGTATATTTATATATTTTAGTTATTGTTTTAAGGACTTTTATCATATAGTAAGTTGTTGATAAACCATGGTATGCATGTTTAAATAAGGACTCTTTCATGTAAAATAGAAACAGAAATGGAATGAAAAAAAAATAGAAAAAGAAAAAATTGGAACCGAGTAGAAATGCTAGTGGGGACAGAGGCTTTAGGATTGAGGTTCAGAGAAAGTGCCTTAGTAGTATCAGCAAAAGAATAGAAAGTGTTTTGAAAGGATTTGAGAAAGGATTGGGGCAACCATTCTCCCAAATGGCATTCTAAGCATTTTAGGGATGGAATCAAAAAATAAGTTTAAAACAATCAGTATAAATAAAGAAGGAAACAATTAAGGGAGTGGGGTAGTGTAATTGTTTCCTTCTTTATATATGCTCAACTAATTTAAACTTATTTTTTTGATTCCATCGCTAATATTCCTAGGATGCCATTTAGGAGAGTAGTTGCCCCAATCCTTTCTCTTACAAGACCATTCAAAACATGTATGAAAACACTATGTTTTCTATAATTGGCAAACAAAAAATAATGTCTGGTTAATACAACGACAAATTTGGGAATATAATGAAACATCGTCACAAATTCTATGATTTTTTGTATATTATTATACCAAAAAAGAAGAATCATTCTATATTGCTGAAAGTTAGATAATAAAATTTTGAATGAAGGAAACCTAAATTAACGAAAGATTATAACAGATAATTTCCTTTAAAATGAAGGAGGTGAATCCTTTCTCTTACAAGGACAGTTCAGTTTTTAAGGAAGGTCTTTTCTCCTCCAACATTTTTAAAGGATAGAATCTGTTATAATCGTTCTTTATATAGATTTCCTTCCATTCAAAATTTTATTATCTAACTTTCAGCAATATAGAATGCTTCCTCTCTTTATGGTATAGTAATATACAAAAAATCATTGAATTTGGGGTGATATTTCAAATATGTTTCCAAAATTATAATTGTATTAACTAGGTATCATCTTTGTTTGTGAATTATAGAAAGCATCGCGTTTCCATACATATTTCTCTATTACCAAAATTTTGCGAAGAACATTCTTTGAGTTCTCTATATAGAGCTCTTCCTTCACCATTGACCATCCACAAGCAGTTTGGATGTCAAAAAGAATTCTTGCCAAGATTCCTTGGGTAACTATTCCTGTCTTTTTTTCTCTCCAATACTTGATATTAGTATCATTTGTGTTTAATCGTCATTTTAGTTGTTCTTAATAATGTTAGAATTTTCTATCCATGCATAAGTGTAAGAGCCATGAGTTTGTAAAATATTTAAGATGCGTATTATAGTTGGGTATTATTTTATTGGTATCTTAAACAAAAGTATTTGAATCAATATATTATTACTTTTCAGAATTTTTTTTATTAATATGTAGAAAGGTTATTTATTAAACGAACAAACATCGGAACAAATTATGTAATTTTAAAAGTGTCAAATAATCAAGAAGGAAGGTGTCTAGACGACAAGAATGATCAACCCAGTTAAAAAGAAATCATAATCACTTCATTCATTACCTTCATCTCACTAAAAGAAATAGAAACTATTAATGAAAGTACATGTATTAAATCATTTATAGTTGATACAATTTCTTCTAGAAGTATTTTCTTTCTTTTATTTTTCTTTCCTATGAATATCGCATGTGAAAATGTTTTAGTCAGTCTACACAATTAAAAAGACATACAGATGGAATTTGGGTATCATTTCATCAATATCTTACGCAAATATATTTCTATGAATATATTGTTTCTCCTCTCGATTTCATTTTTTTATTTTTTGTAAAAAAATATATTTACTTAACACGCAAACCATGAAACATAATAAAATGCTATAAAAAGTGATTGTTAACCAAGAAGGGAAGGCATCTAGCTAACAAAAATATCTTGAATTAAACAAGAACATAATGACTTGATTTTGAACATCCACAACCTTCAACTAAAAAAAGAACTTCAAAAACCAAATAAGATTCCATGAAAATTGAATATCGTCTAACTACAAAAAAAAATGCTCAAAAAGCGCACTTGGGTGGAGGTCTACTACCGCGGTTGCCAAGGACAGCGGTGAAAGACAATCTATAGATGCGGTTTTTCTCAAACGCAGCCAAATGTACTTGGAGGGTTCAAATATACTGCGATTTTCCATAACCGTGACCATTGATAGACATATGGTTGCATTATATACATTGCACATATATTTTGAATTTTTTATTGGGGAAAGGTTTTGTACACGGTCGTGTAAACCATGTACAGGAGAGAGTCTCTCACATAAAGTTGGAAAAGGCAAAATTATCCACTCATTAATTACTGCCTTGAAACTCCCACCCTCTCACATACACGGTTTACACGACCGTGTACAAAATCTTTCTCCTATGAACTATTAATAGATTCAATCACTTCCAAAACATCTCAAAGACCACATTATCTTATCCGAACACTTTTACTTGATGACCATTATAAAAACCACTTCCATATTTCTTTCCTACCCTTGGCACACAAAAGAACAATAATGAAAGCATGAGCACCACCTTCTCTCAATTTAAAATTTTCATAAAAATTAATAATGATTTAATTAACCCCACCTAAATCTTTAACCAAGAAAACAAATCCCCACTAAAAACCACTATCTCAAAAAAGTGAGAGCAGTCCACTCAAGGTATTAATCTTACAACAACCACCTTTTAGAAGCATTGATTTATATATAGTATTGAGTACTAAGCTTAAAGACTTAAAATAAGGAAATATTCCTTGCTTCCCATGATAGCACAACAAGTGGAAAGAATAAAACTCGTTATTTCTTTCCATAGATTAAGTCCATCTAATGGAAGATTCTTATCCTTTATTATTCAATAAAAGATAATCCTCATTGAGACATACACTAAGTTGCTTCATAATAAGGACAATGAGATACAATGCATATTTAATAGTTTACTACGAATATTCCAACATGGCTATAGAGAGGCAACCATTTGTAATTTTCTCCCAAAATCATCACTAGTATTCCTACCCCTTTTAATATCTCAATGTGTCTCTATTGTAATAATTACGCCACTCTTGAAGAAAGGCCAAACCAATCTTTGTTTCTCTCCATGCTTCCTGTTTAAGAATGTTTGTAAGACATCAATGACCCTCCTCATCATAATCAAAATTAACTAATAGGGAAAAGGTTTTTTGAGCAGCTGGGGGAGGGTGTGCTGGCGCCCTTTATGTCTCTCTCCTCCTCAGATGAAATGACCTTGCTTCCATAGAATACCGCTTCATCGCACGTCATTAGTGTACTCCCCAATTCCTCTTGCTTAAAGAACACTCTCCCATCTAATTAATAATACTTTCATCTAGCATTTTCTATAATATCAAGTAATCCACTAACTTTGAAGTTGGAAGTATTGACATTAAACTTAGGCTTTCTAAAAAACATTGTGCAAAGAAATGCTTCATCGAATATATTCAATGACCAATGAAGTTTTTTGAGCTTCATTGAATATATTTTAATAGCCCAAAAAAATTTGTGCAAAGAATCCTATAACATTTCTATATTGAAAATTTGCCTATCTTTCACAGTCCAATCTATATGATTCCTTATAAAACTTTGAGCCTTTACAAAATAACTTTTATGAGGAAATTGGGGTATTCTTGTCTCCTAGTCGAACCATTGATGAGATCTTTTTGGTTCTTTCCTTCTTGATCCACTATGAGATTAGTGTTTGTTTATCCTTAAGAGAGTAGTTGTCTTGTTGACTTTGTCCCCCTTTCTTGGGTTTGATCGTGTGAGAGTTCTATAGTTATTTCTTCTCTTGTTTTCTGTATTCTTTGTATAGTTTCTCTATTTTTCTCAATAAAGCGATATTACCTATAAAAAAAAAAAAACTTTTATGAGGAAGATGTACTTCTACAATCCATACCCACCCAAAGAGAAGAAGGCGAGTATTAACCAATATGAATTTCACAGTTCAAAAGATTTTAATCAATGAGAATTCTTTAACGAGTCTTATCAACAATGAAGAACTGCTATAAAAAACCTCTTCAACTCCCAAAGATTGCAAATCTGGTACCTAAAGAGATGAATTTTGGAATTATCCTCTTCTTCACCCCTTTAGAATTTCATATTGAGTTGTTTATCTCTTGAACAATGCAAAAAAGAGTGCATAGATAAAACAGATCACATTAGGATAAGGTGGACATATATATCTTATTGCATTCGACAATTAAAGAACTTTTAAGGCTTGAATATATTTCTCACCTTATCAATAAGAAGGGCAATGTTCTCTTCTTAGATATCCCAAAGAGACTTCTCTTCCCGCTGTTGTGGCTTGCCTTTTATTTTGCTTGCATCACTTTATTGAAGGCATATTGATCTTAGTAATGAATACCCTAGATTGGTTTACCGACTAGATAGCTTTGTGCATGTAACCTGTCATATTCTGCAGTTTCTTTTGGGTTCATGGCTTGGGCTTGCCATGAACCTCCTGATGTAAAAATTGTATCACTAATATGAATAGATTATTTCAGGTTATTCATCTTATATGTGGCATTTTATTATCATCTTAGTCTAGCTTACAATTAATAATTGATGGTCTTTCTTTTTGCCTTCTGATTTGCTAAAATGTTTCACCCAAATTTTTATTTTTATTTTTGCTGAAATGATCCTTTTTGTTCTCATTTGATATATTTTGTTCTAGATTTTTTTTAACAGTAGAAATGTGCCAAACATAGCATATGCATTACAAGCTAGAGACGAGATGCAAGATGATTGTTTCCAAAGGATTAAGAAGGATGAAGAAAAATACGGAAAGCTCTACAATCGGATCAATGATTTACCAGGTGTGTTACGTGAGATTTCAATCTTTGTTATTTTTGGCTCTGTTTGTTTTGGCATAAAATTTTACTTGAAATTTTTAAATGTTGAAAAGCGTTCCAATGTTTGTTTTTTGATAGAAACAAACATTAGAAATTTTTTTAACATGTAAAATTTTACATTTACAAAGTAAAATTTGTCACGTAAAATTTTACACCGAAACAAGCGGAGCCTTAAGGGAATATAAATCAATCCTAAACAATTGGACCTAGCCCATGGACTCACCCAATTTGACCTGGTCTGTTGAACCTAATTCACATGACAAGCAACTAGGTAATGGTCCTCTTCTCTTACAGGACTGCAACCAATAAAACTCTGAGAGCGAGTTGAGCATGACTAAGCTTGCTAAAAATATTGGAGGGGAAAATGGAAATTGTTTTGGAGGTTGAGCAGCTAGAAGCTTAGATGGCAAGTTCATGCAAGGAATGAAAATTGCAGCAAGAGCTCTGATGTCTGGATCTCCCTTCCTTTAGTCTCCAGTGGCGCCTCCGAATATGAGGATTCACAAGCATGCCCAGAAGTCCCAGACTTGTTGTATTCCTTCCCAACTTCCTTCATCCACCAACTGATCCCCACGAGACAGCCCTTCGACGCGCATGTGCGAGCTCAACCGCTCACCATGGGATGTGATGACCTTCACTTTCGAGGTATGCCCTCCTCCAATTGCCATTACTACACAGGGTTTGGTCCTTTATGGGGAAGGGAAGAGCAGAAGCCAAGAAGAGAGATATCGAATTCGATTCTGGTTATTCTTCTTCTACTCCATGAATGGCTACATGTCTAAGGCTTCTCTTCATGGCTCGACAAACCTGGAGGGGGATTCTTCAGTAGTGGAGGAGTTTCAGCAGCCGAGGGGGAGGAAGAGAAAGAGAAATACCAAAAGTTTTAATACAAGTAGTCACTCTAGGGAGAGAGATGAAGCCTTATCCCGCCGGAGATGTCTATGGTGATCGGTTGCAGTTGTGGTTCCCTCCATTTCGATACCATACATAGAAAAAAGGAGCTGTGGAGTGGAATATATGGGTATTTTGGTAAAATTCTTGTATAGGGTTTCACTATAAATTTCTAGCGAGGGTTCTTTCTCTGCAATGTAATCTGAGAGGTGTGAGGATTAACGATTGTAACCCTATTCTCCATTGATAATGAAGAAGATCACATCTCACCGTGGATGTAGGTAATCTTACCAAACCACGTAAATCCTTGTGTTCGATTGTGTGATTATTGTTGTGATTTTCATTCTTTTCTGCATCATTATAGGTTCCATTTTCTACACTACAGTTTAGATAAATTACACCCAAAGTTTTGAGAAGTATGTTATAGGTAATTATACTTTACTTCTTGTTGCCTTTTGGTTTGATGAGGTTAATTACCATGAATAATGAGCAAACTGAGAATGTGCAAAATGACAGAAACAATATCATCCTGGGGTATTCTATGAACCCCGATCAATTGTGTTTTACAACTCAATAGAATAAATTTCCTTGACCTGGTTTGATGAGGTTAATTACCAATCTCATTTTCCTTTGTTCTGAAAATTAGAAAAGAGATAGAAAAGAGGGGAAGAAGGAAAAGAAAGAAGAAAGAAGGGGGATGTGGTGCAAGAGTTGAGGATTCGGACTTCTATTCGAGGATAAAGGATTCTTGTATCAAGGCAGATCAAAAGGAATCAAGGAAAAGTGATTGAGAAAGGGTTTTGAGTTCAAAAAGGTAAACCCTAATTTTCCCTTTCGATTCATTGATTTTTGATGGGATTTGATAGGGTGGTAAGTTCCCTAGTAGTAATAGTGAGGTATAGAAACGATTTAGAGTAAAAGAGATAGAAGCTCGGGGTTGTTCTTGGGAGAAAAGTAGCAGAAATGTCATTCTTGAGCAAATTTCCCTGGAACCAGTCGATCAATTGGGCCTAAGGGTTTTTTTTATAGATAAATCAATTTATTGAAAAAAAGAGAGAAAAGATATACAAAAACAAAGGCAGCCTACCAAGACTTGGAATGAATTACCCAAGCCTCAGAAGGAACCAAGACTAAAGATTATACCCAAGGCCCGAAGCCAAGCAAAACTCAGGAGACCCCAAGAGCACAACGAAACAAAAAAGCAACAGAACCCCAATCATCCAATGGGACATTACTCCCCCAACCCACATTGGGTGCACTTCCCATTTCTAAACTAAGAAGATATTCCTGAGAGATTTCTCCCCCTTGGGGATATCCCCCCTACACCGGTCCTAGACGTCCGCTTTGATATCTCCAATAAGACAAGGTATAGTCTTCATTTTATTTCTAAAAAGATGGAAATTTCTCTCCTTCTAGATGTGTGCAACTATTGCACAAAAAGCCAATTTAGCGATGCACCCAATCGAATCTCCCTTGAAAGTCTTGGTGATCCACTTTGCTTCCATAAGAATACCAGCTCCTAGCCTTCTAGCTGGAGAGAAAGGATTCAAAAATATCTCCCCGTACTTTTCTAGTAAAGGAGCACTCAAAAAATAATTAGTCTCTATTCTCCAATCCTGCCCAACAAAAAACACAATACAGAGCAACCATCATCTGTCGTTTCCTAAGTTGATCTTTGGTTGAGAGCCCATCCTTCAAGCATCTCCATGTTGTTACTGAATGCCTAGGAATACAATTGTCGAACCATATCGAACCCGCCCAATCAACCTGTGGAGAAGATGATCTCACCAAACTCCAAATAGATTTTGTAGAGGACCTTGTAGGGCAGGCAGTCCACAAGATAGAATCTTCTTGAAGGGGATTAAGTATTCTAATTTCGTCCAACTGCCCCCAAACCAACCTGAGAGACAAGGAAGTGGGATGGCTATGGGACCACATTCCATCCACCAAAATAGATTGCACCAAAACCAATCTATGGGACCTTGCATCGGATCTAATATGATCCCCAAATCTATTAAAGAGTACCCCAGCAGGGTGCCAAGGATTCAACCAAAGAAATATACCTGAGTCATTCCCTATAATGTAGTGAATAAAAGGTTTCAGCCGAACCCGATAATTCATCATCTTCCGCCAAACCCAAGAGTAGTTCTGAGTAGGTCGGACAGTCCATATAGAATCCACTCGCAAGTATCTATGTCGAACCCACTTCACCCAAAGTGAGTCTTTTTTAGATGTGACCCACCAAATCTGTTTTATAATATCTGCTATATTCATATCTTTGATGCGCCTCACCCTTAATCCACCCTCATTTTTAGGCTTATAGATATCATCCCAAGCAATGTAATGAATTTTCCTCTCCAAAGAGGCCCTGACCATAAAAAATTTGAAAACATTGACTCCAGGGGCCTAAGGGGTTGATCGGTACTTCGTCTGGTTGACCAAAGATTGGACTATCCCCACGGACCTAGGTTGTCATCCTAGATGGCGACTCATTTTCATCATGTATATCCCAATCACCCTGTCGCCAAGGGACCGAAGGAGGAGGGAATCTCCTGTCCGTCAGTCGTAGTACCTAGTACCTACAGGCTAAATCAGTTTTGGGATGAGAATGGGTGAATCCAAAAAATCAAACAAATAAGGGAAAGTCTAGTTTCAGTTTCATTCTAGTTTGCCTTGATTTATTTAGGGGTTCTCTTATCAGGTTGTTATCGGTTTCATGTCGGTTTTGGGTTGGGTTTACCATGTATACATATACATAATTATAGGTCAGGTTGGTATCATTTCTTATCGGTTTCAGTCGATTTGGTATAGTCCGATTCTTATCCGGTTTCATAATATCTGAAACTAAGGGTGTCAAAACCTAGCCCGAACTATTTAGACTAACCGAAAAAACCCAGACCGAACCGAACTAATACTTATTGGATTGATTTTGGGCTTGGGTATTGCAAGACCGACTGAAAACCGGACCGCACCGGACCGACCGATAACAAACCGAAAATCAAACCGAATGAAACAGATAAAAAAGCATAGAGTATAAGGTTATAAATAGGTGGATTGATTACCCATTGATTTCAATATTAGTGAGCAATTTTCTGATTGTAAGGGGAATTGTTACAAATCAATGAGCATGAGGTTGAAAAAAAGGAAATTGATTTGTAACCATGCTTCTTCCATTGATCTCCTTGTTTACTATACAAAATTAATTGGTTATCCAAAATGATTTGATAGTAGGGTTCTTTTTGTGATTTCAATATTAATTATCTTCTCAGTGATTATTCATTGATTTCAATTTTAATTACATTGTCCTTACAATTAATGATAAATAACTATATGATTTGTAATAATGATTTCGCTACAAACCCTATTTATCCATTGATTTGAATATTAATTATCTTTTATTCTTCCCCATATAATTTATTTTTCTTTGTTTGAATTACAACATGAACTGATGAACCTATCAAACCATTTTTCTTATTTTTTGTTGTATACTTTTTTTTTTTTTACTTGGGAAGGTGAATTGAAGTGTTTTTTATTGAATCTTTTCTCACTACAAATTATGAATTTAAGATTTCATTGTGGCTCAAACCTGAAAGTAAACCGATCTAAACAGGTATTAATCCGATATTGAAAACCTAAAATAAACTAAAATCGCACCGGATTGAAATCGAAACCGACCGAAAACTGAAGTTTCTTAACTGTTTGGTTTTGGTCTCACCATTCCAAGACCGAAACCCGATTCAGCCCGACCGAAACCGAGCTGAATCGACCGTTTGACACACCTATCTGAAACCAAAGCTGGTTCAATAAAGATTCGGTTCGATCGTTTGGTTTAGGGTTTGACACCCTAATCCCTACAATACCACAACGCGTGTCGTGCGTGAAAGCTCCAAACTTTACCGCAAGTGGTGAGATGTAGTTTCTCTCCAATTTAAGATCCCAGTGGGGTTGACAATACTCCTGTCAACACTAGTCTGACGCTAACGCAAGCATTAGGTAACGTCCATATAAAAACCTCGAATTGCCAATGTTGTCATAATCTTTCGTGGCGGAGCTCTCATCTGTACTGGCTTTGGAGTTTTGATTCCGAAGACGAAATGCCGAGCGGAGAGCTTCAACACAGCAAGCTCGAAGAGGCGCTTGAGGTGAAGTCTCTCAGGCGAATCATTAGCGCTTACCTCAAGTAAGTTTCTCTTTAATCTGAAATGATTTAAATCTCCACTCTAATTTGATTCTGTCGATCAGAACTGTGTTTTTCTGCTAGATTGATCTTTGGTATCGTTTCCTTCTACCTTGAACTCTCTATTCATCATTTGTAATATTAGTTGTTTGTATATTTGATTCATCAATATGAAAGGAATAGTTTTTGCTGAATAAAATTCCAGATAATTTCTCCAGAGAAACGAAGCACTTAAGCTTGGTTTCAGGAGAACATTGGTCGAGTAAAATTTTGATTTACTCAGGAGGAGCTGAACATGGTTTGATAATTTTCTAAATTTAGGTAAACGGGCTATTACCTATAATAGGTCTAAACAGAGACTAAAAACGTAATCGTGCTTATAAGACGCCTGCTTGGATGGAATTTTAACTTTAAGACGAGTACAGGACCATTCCAGGTTCATCTTTGGTCCATAAATGAGATTGATTAAGTGTATTAGACTGTCTAGACGGGATACCCGGATGTTGAATTTTGTAGTAAAAATTGTGCTATACTGTTCTTTACTCTGTTACCATGGTTATCAATAGTTTAGGCTGTGTCCATCTTATTGAAACAGCTAGATAATGGCCAAACTAGTCTCTTTACTCATGGAACAATGTTTGGCTCTGCGCAGTTACAGTTTCATATCCTAGTATCATGTTTGGGTTTACTGGGGAAAAAGATAAGGCTTGTGGAGAAATAGTAGCAGGCTATAGAGTTAGTGTTTCTGAAGATGAGTTGCTGAAAGGATAAATGGAGGTTTTGGAATAGAAGATTAAAATCTCTACCTTGCAACAATGGAGATTCAGACATTTATGTCCATTGGCTAGGTTTTAAGGCTAGGATGCGAGAGTTCTGAATTCAGGATCAAGAATGTACGCCTTTGGTAGCAGGTTAGTGAATTTAATAGCTAATAGCAGAGAATGTGTTGCAGGATGGTTTGGAAAGGCCAATGCTGTGGGTGAATGGGCCCAATGAATTCATCCTTTCTCACAACAGAGGACATGTTGGTAATTAGGTGATTTAGGAGCAGGGCTCATGACTCTGCCAAAACAAATTGGATTTGCAGGATATTGGCATCTTTGTGTAAGTAACTGGATAAGCTCTTTTTAGATGACATCAAAATCATGTGAGACAAATAAGTTTTGACCTTCCAAAATAAGTCCCAACAATAGTGATGGAAATGACAAAAACAATTTGATACTACATGGTTAATATGGAAATGGAATAAAGTTTTGATGCTTTTGTTCTTTCTTCCATGCTTGTGAATCTCCAGTCCCATGGAAAAGGAGGAAATATTGTCATTGCTCTCACACCAAATCCAATACATACTCCATTTTTTTTTTCCCCTTCAAATAGAAACTTTGAATTTAGTTTAGACACTTAATGACTAAACTATCCCTATACTTTTAAGTAAAAGATAACATAAAAATAGGACTGGAACACCTAACTAGACACAAATTGAGCATAAACAAGTGATAAAACAGGAGTCCTTATAATGTATGTAACGCCAAAGTCCCGGGATAATGGAAAGTGCAGCCCTCACAGGCGGTGACCATAAGGCCATGGAAATTTGAAACAATATAAGACACTTAATTCTCATAACAACAATAATCAGAGTAAACTCAGTGGTAAAGGATCTTATTCAAGTCGTCATAAGTACCTACTTAGATAAATGTACAAAACATAATGAATGCAATACACCTGAAACCAAATCGAAATCTCTTACAACTTTTCTTATAATTTACAAATCAAAACACCGGGTCTCGTGATGTGGTACTATGCATCCTAACTCATTACTCTCGATCAACAAACTTTACTCCTCCTATCCTGAAACACACTGAAAAAGTTTCCCCAAGTGTGGAGCTACAACAGCCCAGTGAGTAAAATCTACTCTAGACAATCTCACCAGTAACATCCAGCAATATATACATAGTAATTTGGCATGCCCTACGTTAGCACTTCATTATCATTTGTAAATACCTTATATTCGTTATCATATAAAATCTAAATAATCGACATGGTACTAATCATAAATTACAAAGATTACCATGCCCACACGTAGATGGGATGGATATACAAATCAATATCATAGCCTCATTCGAATGGTATGGATTCAACACACAATGGATTGGTACCATACCAATGCACATGTAGAATGGACTCACATTCCCACACCCTTCATATAATGGTCATAACCACACATAGATGGAGCTAATCCTCAATTCTCTTCACACTTCCCTACGTTTGTTGTAACCGGTCGTAGATGGAAATAACCTTTGTTCTCTTCTCATCTCGTATCATTTGTCTTAACCGTTCAGAAATGACCTTCCTGTCGAATCTCCACTTCCCTCTCCCCCCCACCCCACGCTAAGTGGGATCAGCCCCTTTACCCTCTATTCCTTCTCCCCCCGCTAAGTGAGGTACACCATGAGTATCCTCTCACTCCTCCTGCCCCCGCTAAGTGAGGTACCACAAAACTCATTCCATACCCTCACTCCTTCCCCCGCTAAGTGAGGTACACCGTGATACTATCTATTTGATAGCGTACACACGACTCATAATACATCAACCAGAACTCACTAATTCAGTTCACAACCAACACATCACATTAATATATATATATACTCGATACCTGTGAACTACTAAAAAAAAAAGCGTACCCAGTGCACGAGGCTCCCGCCACTGCGGGGTTTGGGGAGGGCATATTGTATGTGCAACATCACCATCTTACAAATGGGTTCAAGAATCAACCACGCACATGCCAGCATTCAACATTCAATATGCATATCATTACTCTACCACAAGTACATAGTTCAATCTATTCACTGTTCCTTCATCCTATTAATACATTAATCACTATCCAGAATGGGAGAGAGAAATCGCAAATAGATCCTATTCACTTATCATCTTATGTCATCTCATACAAACACAAGGTGAAACACATTATATTTTGTATCTATATAGCATAGTTATCAAGGCGGGAAGGCGACCATGGCATTGGAGAGGGTCTGAAATCAATGTGACACCGTCTAGGCAGCAAGGCGACCAAGGAGCCTGGACGCCTTGATAACTGCTATATAAGTTAAACCGTATTAAATAAACATTCACATAAGCGCATCATCACACAAACTGGAAAGAAATTCCAAAGTAGAATCCACTCACCTTGGTTCGTTCGAACCCTCGAGTCATAGGCCATCTGTCACCAAATCAGGGCCAAAAGTATATTAGAACTCCCTAAAATGTCAATAAATCCCTTCCCATTGGTCTCGGTCTGTGAAAACAAACAAATAGGCTTTCAGGGTTTATCCGGACTTGCCGAACCCCATCCGGATTGGCATCCGGACTCGCCAGATGTTGATCCGGTTATCTCTGTTTCTAATCAGAAACAGGCATTTAAAATCCAGAGGCAACCGGAGGTCGTCGATCATTCTGCTGTATTGCCGGTTGGGTCTACCGGAGATCCAGTTGAGCCCAAAATGCAGTCGAGCTGCATTTTGGCTCCGGAAAAGTTGGGGGTTTCAAAGGGGTTTTCTTCCCACACTCACATACTTCGAAATCACACATTATAGACATTAAATTCCACCATAAATGACAAGTAATGAAGTGTAAAACAAGCCTTAACTCTATCTACTCATGGACTTGGGGAAACCTTACCTTGTTTTGCCATTTCCACCAAGCCCAAGCCCAAGGCTCCCCATTCCCTTCCGTTCCCTCCAAGGCCACATTACAAATAGGTGTAATGTCACCCAAATCATCCCATAACTACACTGGAAACACAACACAAAGCCTGGATTGAAAACCAAATAGGTTTCGAAGGATTTTACCTTTGTCACAGCCTTGGAATACTAGGCTGGTTATGGTGGCTGGACTTCCCATCACCTCCCAAGCTAGCTGGACTTCTCTCCTAAGCCGACTCCACCCAAACCCTAGGTGTAACAATGGATTCTCTAGCTGGAGCTGCTACCTTGCTTCTACTTTCCTCCTCTCTCTTTCACCCTTTTTTCTCTCCAAAGAGATTGAAGAGGAAAATTTTAAATTCTAGTCATATGTCATCAGGAGACGTAACAACCTAAGGTGCCAAACACCCACAGATTACTACGGATTCGCTCATCACATGAAGTCACAGGGTCACAGAACAAGGAATGCACATCAACATAATAGTCAAGGCAATATATTTCTCATGCATACAACAACAATTCTCCTATTACTGTCCTAATGTAGCAGACAAGTGATGTGAGGCAACAATTACACCAAAGCCAATTAATATATAATCAAATAAAACTATAGTCATCTACTCCATCCATTAAAATATCAATAATTGTCACCATTCAGCAAAAGCATCTAAATCATTAAACCCAAAATGAAAGCACACTATTCTCATTCCCCGTCCTAGTTCTCAACCCGAACAAAAATTCAAAGTATTGAAATTGTTAATTACCCCCATCACAATAAATACATGTCCATAATAAGTAAATCCAAGGTAAAAATCAGAAATACTAGAAGTCACTGGTCGCCATCCTCTTCATCATCATTTGCGGCTCAGCTCCCAGGTTCCTTCACCCCAAAGAACTGGTTCATGTGGCTCATCATCTTTGTCAGTTCTCCAATCTTCTTGGCCTGATTGTCCAATCTGTTGTTGTAGATGACTAGATTGGCATTGGTTGCCATGCCTTGTAGCTTGATCTCCCCTAGTTGGGCCATTTCTTCTTCCTTGAACTTCTGAAATTCCTATTGGGAGACTCCATTGTAATCGTAGTCAGAATCCTCCCCTCTCTCCATCTCTGTCTCAGCATTGCTCCTGGTCCTCTTTCTTCTTCCCTGCTCACCTCTCCCTTGTGCCTCACCCCCTTGAGTCTCATCCCCTGGGTCTCATCCCCTTCTAATATCCCCTTCAGTTTTGCCAACTGAGAGGCATTTATGTGATTCTGGGCTGGGGCTGGTGTTTCATCCTCTAATTCTACTTCGAAGTACTCGAAGATTTGACTCTGTAATCTCCCAAAGGGTAGGTTATATTTGCCATCTCTTGCACCTTTTGTCTCCATGTACCTCATAATGGTATAGGGGAGGTTCACAGGTTAGCAGTACAGAGGCAATAGGTCAAGTAGGCCTGTAAAGGGTTAAGGGTTAATTTCGTCTCTGTGGCCACTCTTGGGTAGTATATTGTGGCTACTAATATGAGCAATGAGCCGGGGCAGGGGTTTCAACTAGGCACTCTTCACTACATAGGCATTTCTGTAAATCCCTGTGATGACAATGTACACTGCCCTCTCTCATCCATAAAATCTTGGTGCCGGGCTCTTTGAGGCCAAAATTTCAATTCTCCTACACATGTGAGGTTCAAGATTTGTCCTAACTCTTAGAGTGTAAACCGCAATTTCACCACTTTCACCAGGGAGGGAATTTCCAGGGTATCTCCCATTCCACTAATATGCCTATTACAGTAGAATAGTCGCACAAGGCGGGGATAGCAAGGGTGGTCAAATGTTAAGAGAGGTTCCCATCCTAGAGAAGAGAAATGCTGATAAAGATACAAGGCATTGAAGGAATTGTAATCAACATCCCTACCATACTCGATTGCCCTTGTCTCGTAATGCTTCCAGTAGTTCCTAGCCTTCGGTGTAGCAAAGTCGTGCGTTCTTGAGGATCCGGAAGCCGCCTTCTTCCCTTTGGGTTTGTAGGCTACGTGCTTGACCCCTTCCAGATCGATGTGATTCTGCCATGGGGGTTTCTTAGGTTTTTGGTTTGGTGGAGAAACGGAGAAATGATGGAATCTCAAGAAGAGGGGTTGTGGGTTGATGTTCTTGGGGCTAGAACACTCAATTTTTTATGGAGGAAAGGGGGTTTAAGGTTTAGAGATGATAAAGAGGAGTTGGAGAGTGAAAAGAGTCGAATGGGCTTTCAGTCCAATTGAAATGAGTCAAATCTGCGCAGCCCATGCATTTATAGTTACGCGATACCGGTGCGTCCGGTTGTCAACCGGCGGGTCTGGTTGACCCCTGTTTCAGACATTTGGGGTTTTTGCTGTGTTTAAGTCCTAAATGACGATGCGTTAGCGTCTCCTAACCCTTTTTATGGTCATAATACTCCATTTACACATGCTCCTAATCGTGTGTCCCTGCCAAAGTGTGTGTATTCATATACACACTTATATCTCTACACCTATGCTAAAAAAAAAAAGTATACATATGCTAGTAATTAATATGTATATACATATATAGGTGTACATATGTACCACGCCATATATAAAGGAATAGTACGATTTTATAATTTATATAGCGTCCACCAGCACTAAAGCTATGTATAAATAAGGTGTATCGCCGTACATTACACATCGCACTTTAAATCTATGTACATAGGAGAAGTATTTGATTAACCGCCCCATGTGCTATAGCTACGCCGTGATACATACCTTGGTGTAGTAGGCGACAACACAACAGTATACTTATAAACAAGAATGTAGTAACATCCAAAAGAAATCATATAAGCATACACAATTCATACACTCTCACGTCATTCACTTGTCATTAACAGACAAACGGCAGCAATCGTCACAGCAATATAATATCACTACATACAGAGCTATCATACATGGAGCATCATACTCCCAAATTCCAAGTCACAGCATTAGTTCATTTGCACAACATCAATCATTACACTCACGGATTATGTCGCATCTACATCCCTCTCCTGGCACCCTGTCCTGAGAAATCAACACTCTTGCATGTGTAACCCCTTGTTCTACCAGGGTCTATGGTTAGTTTCTAACCACGTTCTATGCTCTGATACCATCTGTAATGCCACAGTCCTGGGATAAAGGAAAGTGCAGCCCTCACGGGCGGTGACCATAAGGCCATGGAAATTTGAAACAATATAAGGCACTTAATTATCATAACAACAATAATCAGAGTAAACTCATTGGTAAAGGATCTTATTCAAGTCGCCATAAGTAGCTACTTAGATAAATGTACAAAACATAATGAATACAATACCCGAAACCAAATCAAAATCTCTTACAACCTTTCTTATAATTTACAAATCAAAACACCGGGTCTCGTGATGCCCCATCAGAACAGTCCTTGTTAAATTTCTCTTAATTTTAGTTTCCTTATCCCTGTTTTTTCTGGTTTACTTGAGGTTTCTTAATCGCAATCCCTGAGTAGAAACCCCATCATTTCATATGGTTTTAGTGTTTGGTAAGTGGTCATGTTTCGTTAGGAATTCTTGCGTAGGTTCGCTTCAAGTTTGTGAAAGGAGATAGAAATATACTTTGGGAAGATGAATGGTGTAGAGAAGAAAATTCTATTTAGGCCTTCAATCCTATCTGCCAATTACTCAACAGACTTAGATAATTATCATATTTTGAGATGGAGGTAATTTATACAATGGGACATACATTTAGGAGACCTTTGCTAGATGGGAAATATGAAAAGTCCTCTCCTCCATATAATATCTTAGAGGAAGCTATAAATTCAATATTGGGTTATATTACCTGGTAGATTATCCTAAAGGGAGCTTTGTTCAACTCTTTTTATGACTATTTGGTGGAGTGGATTTACCTTTGTCCATTATTTCTAAGATTTGGGAAAAATGGTTCCACCCAAGGTTTAAATTATCGGTAAGAGACGTATCGTATCCCAAGGGTGATTTTAAGAGACGTATCGTATCGTATCGGAGAGATGCAAGATATGCTAAAAATATGTATGGAGATAGTCAAGAAACATATGGAAATGCTTAGGATATGCAAAATATAATTTTGAAGCATAAAACACTATAAAAGAGTGTCCCAGTGCACAAGGCTCCCGCTACTGCTGGGTCTAGGAGGGGCAAATGTACGCAGCCTTACCCCCTGCTTTGCAGAAGAGGATGTTTCTAAGTTTTGAACTGGCAATCAACAGGTTGCAATAGTTCAACTTAATCATTGCGCCAAGGCTCGCCCACTAAGCATAAAACACTATAAATAAGTTATAAGTAAAATTTATCATGTATAAAAAGAACAAAGTACAACGATAATCGTATTCAATTGATTATATGTAAAGATAAAGTTTCTTTGATTAACAATGGCATGATTGCTAACTTGTTAGGATTGGCTTGAATGCATGTGTTTTGATGAACAGGGAGATGAGTGAAACAGATTAACATATGGCTCACTTTTTTTCAATCCACTTAAATTTGTCACAGAGGTGGTGTTGAAGTTATTCATCCTTCAATGCTTTAATCAGATGTTAGGGTACCAGTACCACTGCTAATTTAGAAAAGATAAATAAAATGGTTTGTGTTCTTGGGCTTTCAGTAATGAACTGTTATTTTTTAAATTATTTTAGACATCAATTCTAGTGGTGCAGCTAAATTTGTTCCTAAAGATTCTGATGACGGTGGTGGTTTTATTTCCCAATTACATACTTCTCACCATTTTATTCTATTCCAAGTTCTTCATTCCATGTTTCAATTCTGCCATGTGATTAGATATTTTTTCTATTTTTTGAGTTCCATGTCTTTATATTTTTGTTTATATTGGTCTATTCTAAATACTCTCTCTTTGTGGGTGAGTGCTACTGATGCTGGAGCATGTCCATTGAAAATTCTCGGCCTTTGATTTATCAGAAGGTTAATTTGTAGCTTGCTTTTATTGTGGTAGGAGTCAAATGGGACAGGTTGCAACTGATAAAGGTCTGTAACTTTTTCTTAACTAAAGAGGTTTAGATGAGATAGAAGAAGGGGCCAGGCTCCCGGTTGAGCAGAGGGAGACAGTTAGGATAACGAACTTGAAATGCGAAGCCCAAGTGGCCAGTGAGCAAGTGGTTGATGGCATTCCTCTCTGCGGCTGGCACTCAAGGAACCACAGGGAACTTCATACAGAGGAAGCAAGTCTTAGGGATGAGACGCCTGTGAGGGGGGATACAGGGGAGACTTGGGCGAGTGGTCTCAGTTTTTTCTGAGATCGACTTTTCTTTTTCTTCAGAAACCTTTCTTTTTTCAGTGTGCCGCTCTGCGAGCAAATCCTAGCTTTGGGTTCGCTCCTAGTTTTGGGCCCAGGACCTCACTTTCTTTAAATCTGCCTTTATGAAATACTTTCTTATATTACTCTGCTAATTGAACTTTTCTTTTAGAATTGTATAATATTGTATTACTGACATTTTTTTCTGGTTTTCCAAGTTGCCGAGTGAGTCACCTTGTGTCAATGTTTTCAGTGTTACATGTACTTAAAAAATTAGGACTAATAATATGATTATGCCACCTTTCTCTCTCCAATACTGATATCAATTATTAATTGTTTGTTTTTAAAATATTGGCATAAAACTCTTATACAGCTATTCCAACGCTGCGGAAGAGGATGTTAGAAGATATGAGAGATCCTATAAAAAACTTCCACCTGCTCACAAGGTAAGCCTCTTCCTAAATCGGGTTCGTCATTTTGTTGCATCATAACCTTTCATGCTGTTTTGTAAGCTTTGTTTTTTTAGATTTCAAAGCAGAGAATTTAAGTCTGCACTATATTGGCTAGATAATGGCTCATGATTTGATGCTTCTTTTTGTAAATAATTAAACAGTTAGGCAGAGTCCTGGGTTTTCATATTGTGAAAGCCGGATCGAACTGAGAGGGGGGGGGGTGAATCAGTTCCCTTAAATTTTACGGCGTCTTTTGCAAACCATACAGTCGCTTATGGTCTCACCTTGCACCACCAAAATGTGGCCAGGTCTACCAAGACTATAAACCCACTCTGCAAAACAGGGATTAGTCTCCAACAAATAAAAGTAGACACAGAGACATGATTTACGTGGTTCACCTCACAGTATGTGAAGGCTACGTCCACGGAGCAATACCCCTCAACGTTTCGTATATGCCTAATACTCAACAACAGTACAATTAGCCGCCCCTACGGCCAGGATACCCCTTACCTGCTTCAACCTCTCACCTCAGTGAGGGCAAGGACTTCAATCCCCAATATAAAATGGTCTCAGCCTTACAATCAATCAACCCAATAATCAGATTTCAATCACAAACCCAACCCTTAACAGATTACACAGAGACAATGGTTTGTGAACACGTTTACCTTCTCAAAGGAAAACTCTGAACTCCAAACGAATGCTGTGAGATCTTCAATAGGACGAATCAAGCACTCGAATCCATCGCTAACAACCAAACCGATGTTTTCTGACGATTTCCTTCGCGCCTCTGCTCTCGAATCACGTCGGAATGGTAGAAGACGACTTCTCCTTGATTTCCTTCCTCACTAGTGCTCCAGAGATGCGTTTTCGGTCCTTTAACGAGAATATATATACAATTCCAAAAGATACCCTGCTGACCAACTGAATACTGTCTTCACAACCACAGCACTGCCAAATCCTTGTTGCCAAAACGACAACACTGCCAAGAGCACCAACACATATAATCATATACACCCTATCACTACTTCAATGGTTGTCTTTTGTGATTTTTCTCATCTGAGCTGGGTACCATTCACTTTTTGCGCAAATGCCCAGAATTTGAGGTCCTGACCTGATTCTGATACAAACTCACGCCTGCAGGCTGGCCTCCGTATGCTTAACAGCCTTAATGGTAAATACTTCATTGTTAAGTATAAAGCTGGTGCAGAGCCACAAGTAAGTTGCATGTGTCTTTATGCGATCTTCTACTTAACAAAAGGTTTTGTAGACAAGCCACCACACCATAATTAGGTGGACGAGTCATGGATCTGTCTAGCTTGGGTTGATGATGTAGCCAAACCTACCATTAGTTAGATAAGAGGACTCTAGATTGATCATATGTCAAACTTTGTAGTTTGTAGCCAACCTTTTTCTTTTGTGACTTTCCACTTTTAAGTTTGGCCACCAGACATAGATGATGCATAGTTCAAGCTGTACACGCGAAGGAGGAAGAGAGAACATACGTAGACTCAGGCCTAAAATCAGAATCTGGGTTCAGTTAATGCTCACGGTTTTGGTTCTGGTCCTGATTCAAGCTAGAATCAGGTTTGCCTCTGTATGGCTTGTGGAAATCTTCTAGCAGATTGTGTGGGGCCCTATGAGAAGACTATGCATGGAGATGTTGGAATATCTTGCTGGAACATTCTATTAGGGGCTGTTACTACTCTAGTTTCTATTTTTGTAATAGTTTCTTAGTTGTTAAGTCAATAGCTATTTAGTAGTTGCTATTTTGATACTTCCTTTTTTTTTTTAATTAAATCAAAGGTTCAAGTAGACTGAATTATTTCGTGTTTCTACCGAAATCTGATCGAAATCCTGCAGAGGTCGGTGGTTGGTTTCATTGACCATTTCAGTGATCAAACAACCATATTTTGAGCTGAAACTTGGCAGAAACCCAAATAAGCATCCTTAAATACAGGGGAACCTTAAGATTGTTGAAAAACACACTCAGATTGTTCCTTGGTTTCGTACCCTAGGTTGGCAATGTATGCCATACGTTACCTGTATATTTCTCAAAGATAGCCTATGTTACACATGATTTAGTACTATAACATAAAAAATGTAATGAAACCAATTAAAATATGCAATTGCAAGTGACAAATGGAGAAAAATCACTTAATATTATTAAATTTCATAATATTACATCAAAGGTGCAAATGTACAGATACTAACTTCATAAGTCACACATCAAAGGTTAAAAGAAGTGAAATTCTCTTGCGCTTCCTGCAGGATTTGTGATTGAGTCGGAGGAATGGTCTTGTTGGAAGCACAATCTTCCACATCGTTCTCCTCCTCTATGTCAATATCACATAGAGTTCCACATGGGCTCAAACAATGTGGAAGATTGCTGCTGACAACGAGACCATTCCTCCGACTCAATCACAAAAGATGGCCATGTCATGGTATGTCAGAAGAAACACTCAAAAGTCCATCACAACAACCTGATATGTCTCATCATCCACATACTCTAGGTTTGGATATAGATCACCAGGTCGGAAGATGATGCAAACGTGCCTCTACTGTGGTTGCTCGATGGACAGGACTGACAGAGCTGTTGGGGGCCTGGGAAGGAGAAGATGGTTCCACTAAAGATGTCACACCTGTGACTGATCATCATTAGTAGTGCAGAATGAAGATGATGAAGAGCCATGTTGATCAAACCCACCGTACCCACCATACTTAGATGTGTCTGAGAAATGATGGTGCATGCCAGTCCCGGTCGCCCGAACCCACTACTACCCTCCGTACTGAGGTCTCCATGTGTGTCAGACATAGAAGAAACATATGTAACATCTATCTCCATGTTAACGTTATTTTTGAATTTTTAAAAATATTCTTCTAATTTTCAAAAATTAAAATAATTATTTTTTGGCAGGAAAAAAAAAAGTGACACTGACACCATAAATCGGCTGGTGGTGATTAACATATATAAAATTGAGCTTCAACCACTAAATATTAACCTATTTTTGTCAAAATTTTGTTGCAAGAAAATCAATTTTTTAAACTAGAAATTAAAAAATATTTGCAACACAGAAAATTAATCCGACTCCGTGAAGTCGTAGATCGGCAAGTACTATATAACATACCACCACATGTTTACCCTATTTTTTGCCCAAATTTTTTGGGAAAAAGGGTATTATCTCAAACTGTGACTCTTCAATCAATCTCCCTCAAATCCACCAAATGTTGTCTGTAGATGACTTGTACAAGCTTCTAACAACTAGTTCCATTAAGAGTTTGAAGTGGAATGGCCAAAAACAACGTAATCGAAACCTATCAAAACCACAAGTCAAAATGGGTTGAACAATACCCATTTCGATGACTTTCAGTTTTTATACCAAATGGTTGTACCGTTTTGGTGAAACGAAATGGCACGACCGAAACCTACGTAGATTTCAACCAAAACATGAAACTTTTGGTCGAAACTTGAAATCCCTAGTGAGTTGCACTAGGTTTTATGCGGTTCAGGTCGAAGATGAAATTTTTTCTGTAGGTTTCGACCAAAACCACTGAAGTCTTGGACCATGATAACATATCCATTCTAGAAGGTTACTATCTTTGAATTTATTTGGGAGACAAGTACTCCCACACATATAGAGTTACTAATTTTGTAGCAAGAATCAGACTTTGGTTAAAATATCTTCAAGAACCAATGGTTAGATGGAGAGTTACTAATTTTGTAGCAAGAACCAGATAATGGGGCTACATGGAAGGGGTGTCCAGAACTTACGGTTTTGGCTATTCCTTTATTGAGTTCTCTTTGTGAGATGCATGCTACTGTGGTGATTCAGCAGCAAACCTTGGGTGGTGAAGCTTCCCGCTGGCCTTGGTGGTGAAGCCAGGTCATATCCCTTCTTCCAGATCATATCCGTCTTCCCTCTCCTTGCCGTCCATCTTTACTACAGTTTCAGCAAGCTACATGGTGATGCATGGGTGACTGTCAAGGTAATCTGAAACTTTTCTTGTGGATTCCCCACTTTTGTTTCCATTCTCTGTGATTTAGTTCAGCTATTATTCACTCCATTTTCTGCTAGTTCTATTTCTCTGTTTCAGTCCTTGTATCAGTAGTTTGTCTACTTGTGATATCTGACTTCATCAGGGATTCCAACTAGTCCAGCCCTTGGATCAAGCCCAATTTTTTATATGTTCTTCTCTATTGGGGCTACACTTGTCCAAAAGTGCAGGTTCATCAGATTTGGAAACTGGTATTCCTCAAGTTTCTATTTTGTCTACCTTCATTACTTGACACTCTTGATGATATTTTTGCCACAAGTTCAGCAGATTTAGGCCAGCCTTTGACCAACTTTTTAGCCCCATCAGCTAGCTGGTTTGTGGGTTATTACATCTTTTATTTCCTGCACTATTGTTACCTAAGCTAGGAACACTGCGGTTCTGTCCTGTAGTTTTTCAGTTCATTAAATCTTACTTTGATTCATTAGAACTCATCAATTTCTCAAAGTTTGCCATATGGTGAAATGTTTTTCATCTTTTAACATATGCGATGCGTGCCAACCAAGCGGCCACATATATTGAGCCTGATGGACTTTGGGGCCAAGCTTGAGTGAGAAGTCTCCTATCATACACCGATATATGACAGGTCCCTGTTACGAGAAGTATGGAGTTATAACCTTAATGCATGGCATCAAAATTCTGTCAGTGCTTGTGGCCAACTTATTTGTAGGTGAGAACCTTCTGAACTCTACTAACTATTGCACAACAACAATTTTGAGGGACACATTTTCTTTTAAATCGAAACAAAGTAAAAAATAAAAAGAACCACAACATGGACATGCCCAGTAAACGCTTTTACATCTAATATTTTGGGAAGAAAGAAAAGCAGTGAGCCGCACTGGCCTATTACGTTTTTCAGCAGCAAACTAAGGAACAAGAGAGTAAACGGAGGGTGCACAAGTGCGCCCGGCTTTCAATCGCCTAGCACGAAAGTCGATGCGCTAGAACCATTGGGGAGATTATTGTATAGTGGGGGATCTTCTCATAGGGTTTCAAGCTGGGCCTGTGATGCAGGTGTGTGAAACTGAAAACTGTACAGATAACAAAAATAAACACTGCAAAAAAAATATTGCACAACATGAAATGCACTGTAACTCAAAAGCTAACAAGGTCACAGCACTGAAAAAGGTCTGGTGTGTAAAGCTTGTGATGCAGTTACACGCTGGGTTAGGTAGGTTTTTTGATTATTTGTTAGGGTTATTTGTGTAATTGCATTTTTGGTTTTATTTTATTATATAGCTGGGAAGTAGATACATTACGTAGGCTTATTTCAATTTCTTTTTCTGAAGTAGTTTCCTACTTGATTTCAGTTTCTATTTTCAGATTAGGTATAAAATTAGAAGTTTTTTCTTATTTAAATAGCCATATAATCCCATCATTAGATAAATTAGAGTTGATTTAATAAAGTTTCTTTTTAGTTCATGTTCTATGAAGTGGCATACACAACTGTTCTCTCTTCCCTGCGTAACTCCTGAACTTATCCATCTTCAGGTCAGATCTTCCTTTCTTATTTCTTTTGTTGTGCTTACCTTCTGATCTCTTTTCTCCTCCTTATACTTCCTCCTCTATTCTTTATCTCCCTATTTTCTCATTTCTGTTTGTTATTCTCTGATTTTGGGCGACACTAGCAGTTCGGCAGAATTCAATTTATTTCCCTGGGATCTTTTCCTTTATCTCAGATGTTGGGAGCTCCACCTTTACACTAGGGCGACTCATCCTGTAGAACTTGGGACTGAAACCTTATTTCAGTTTAGAGTTCTATCCAGAGTTTCGGATCTGGTTCATAAACCTCCGCCCAGATTTGCTTCAACCATTTGTTATTAAAATAATACCTGGTGTTTGGGTCTATTTAATGTAGTCTTAGATAGGTAGGAGACCTACTAGGAGCCAAACAACAGGATCAAATAAAAAAAGGGGCTGCTGGTTCGAATGGACAGCACTAGGATTTAGGTCAATTCCTAGGGTTAGGGTTGGATATTGGAAAAGGGGTTTATAGGGTATTAATGGGCAGGTCTAGGGGGTCAATATGGTATAAAAATAATAGGATTTGGGAAGGTTTTAAAATTCTGCAGTTCTGGACAGAATTGTGTTGCAGGTTTTAGGTTTTAATGGAGTGAAGGAATGGAGGGGATAAAGTGGGAGTTTGGGGCTGAAACTTGGATCGAGTGTCAACAATGATGTAAGGGATGTATGCTGAAAGTTTGGTTTGAAACTGATGGATAGATTTGGAGTTATGGAGGTTTCCTAGTAGAAGTAGGAGAGAGGGATAAAACTGTAATTCCAGACAATCGGCTGGGTGGATGGTGCTGAAATTTGAATCGAGTCTCTCTTAGGGTTTGAGAAAGACTTGATCAAATTTTTAGCAGATTCTAATGGTTAGATTTGGCTGGGCAGAATTCTCACGAAAATCACCTTGTATGTGACCTTCTAGAAGGAAGAAGAATAGTTGCAGAATTTCTTACTTGTTACAGGTCTTCAATGGCAACAACTTTGAAGATGAACAATGGGGTCTCCCGATCTTCACAATGCAAGGAGATAAGTAGCAGCCCTCCCAATCTTCACAATGCAAGGAGTCGATTGGAGATCCACCAATCCCTTCAACCTTGATATTACTCACAAGGCAACCTTGATATTACTCACAAGGCACACTCACGATGGAGCAAAGGCAGCAAGCATAAAGCTAATTTTTATTAATCAAATTCGTATACAATGCTGGCCTCCCTTACAAACTTATATAGAAGACTCAAAAATAGACTTAGACACTAAAAAGGAATGGCCTAACCTTATCCCTAACCTATTAGGCAACTTAAACTGACTAGGAAACTCAAATAGACTCAAAATAGAGTCCTAATGACTTAAAACAACTTAAACTACTTAAAATAAAGAAGATTCCCTAGTAGCCAATAGGATATAAGAACCTCTTAGCCAATAGGATCACTTCACTTAAATTATACCAATTGAACCAATTGGATGTAACCAATTTAAACCGGTTCAATTAAAAACAGAAAATAAAAACTAAGTATTGGGCTAATCCCGTATGCAACCTATATACCCCTATTTCAGGCCCACTAAAGTGGCCTAATACATAGAAAACCCTTGGGAACAAAGGCCCAACATATATATATCCCAACCCTACACTTATTCCCAATGAAACAAGCCCTATTTGATGATGAATCTGCATCAACTCTCCCCAACTTGAAAAATTCGTCCTCGAATTTTGTAGTGATGAGGGGAATCAACATGTGATCAGAGCTTTGACCATCCCCAAACGAATTTCGGTGAAGCGGGAACATTGGGGATTAAGTCTTCAATGCATGGAGCGTTCTCTTCAAAGAACCATAGTGGCATAACAAACTCTATGTGCTCGACCTCTTCAAGAACAACATCTTGGATGTCGATGATTTCTTGTGGAGTGTTGTCAATCACCACTTCATCTTCCATGTCCTCGCCTTGTCTACTTTGCCCTCTTGATAGTTTCTTCTACCATTGTGTGTTGGACCTCCACATCAATTTGATGGCCGAGCTTCTCAACCATGATCTCAACTTTGGTGCAGCTTGGTCTACTTGAATTTCTTTAGCTATAGGTTCTTGAATCTCTTCAACACAAACCGCTTTAGTAGAATCTTTTGTTGGTACATCTGCCATAGGTGAAACTTCAAACACGATCGGCGTCACTTGCATTTGAGTTGACATGTTCGGCGATCCTTGTGGCTGTACATCGATGTGGTCACCTTTGGTTGTAATCCTTTTAGAGTAAACAAATGATATAGACGCTCGTCGATCGGTAGGACACACAAGTTGTTTTCCGGTTCAATCCAACCTTGTCGCTCGTCCAACCAATTGCAACCTCTGCAATAAAGATCCTTGGAGATGGTACCGGCTTACACCAAGCACCATCATGATATGAAGAACACCCAAATTCAACACGGACTTTACTGTAGGCTCGATGCAAATCTCTCCGATTGGGACAACATATCCACCACGGATTGTGAAATAATGTTGTTACGTCTCCTCTCATCAACAACTAAGATGGCTGTGCTCCCATTGGGTAGACGAACTTGGGTCTTGAAAACGAAGGGAGGTGGGTCTTTCAAGGCTTGGTTGGAGCTGCCCTCCGCCATAGCTTTGATACCACTTAATGTAGTCCTAGATAGGTAGTAGACCTACTAGGAGCCAAACAACAGGATCAAATAAAAAAAGGGGCTGCTGGTTCGAATGGACAGCACTAGGATTTAGGTCAATTCCTAGGGTTAGGGTTGGATATTGGGAAAGGGGTTTATAGGGTATTAATGGGCAGGTCTAGGGGGTCAATATGGTATAAAAATAATAGGATTTGGGAAGGTTTTAAAATTCTGCAGTTCTGGACAGAATTGTGTTGCAGGTTTTAGGTTTTAATGGAGTGAAGGAATGGAGGGGATAAAGTGGGAGTTTGGGGCTGAAACTTGGATCGAGTGTCAACAATGATGTAAGGGATGTATGTTGAAAGTTTGGTTTGAAACTGATGGATAGATTTGGAGTTATGGAGGTTTCCTAGTAGAAGTAGGAGAGAGGGATAAAACTGTAATTCCAGACAATCGGCTGGGTGGATGGTGCTGAAATTTGAATCGAGTCTCTCTTAGGGTTTGAGAAAGACTTGATCAAATTTTTAGCAGATTCTAATGGTTAGATTTGGCTGGGCAGAATTCTCACGAAAATCACCTTATATGTGACCTTCTAGAAGGAAGAAGAATAGTTGCAGAATTTCTTACTTGTTACAGGTCTTCAATGGAAACAACTTTGAAGATGAACAATGGGGTCTCTGATCTTCACAATGCAAGGAGATAAGTAGCAGCCCTCCCGATCTTCACAATGCAAGGAGTCGATTGGAGATCCACCAATCCCTTCAACCTTGATATTACTCACAAGGCAGCCTTGATATTACTCACAAGGCACACTCACGATGGAGCAAAGGCAGCAACAAAGGCAGCAAGCATAAAGCTAATTTTTATTAATCAAATTCGTATACAATGCTGGCCTCCCTTACAAACTTATATAGAAGACTCAAAAATAGACTTAGACACTAAAAAAGAATGGCCTAACCTTATCCCTAACCTATTAGGCAACTTAAACTGACTAGGAAACTCAAATAGACTCAAAATAGAGTCCTAATGACTTAAAACAACTTAAACTACTTAAAATAAAGAAGATTCCCTAGTAGCCAATAGGATATAAGAACCTCTTAGCCAATAGGATCACTTCACTTAAATTATACCAATTGAACCAATTGGATGCAACCAATTTAAACCGGTTCAATTAAAAACTAAGTATTGGGCTAATCCCGTATGCAACCTATATACCCCTATTTCAGGCCCACTAAAGTGGCCTAATACATAGAAAACCCTTGGGAACAAAGGCCCAACATATATATATCCCAACCCTACACTTATTCCCAATGAAACAAGCCCTATTTGATGATGAATCTGCATCACTATTGTTAGTTGCTCTTAAGAGGGTTGGGAATTAGGAATCTCCTCCTAAAATTTCAAGTTGAAAGGAGTTAACCCGAGTGAGATCTACCACTCGAAAGCAACCTGGTTTACTGCTGGTTGTTGAACTAACGAGAGGTTGAAGAAGAAGATAACTTATTGTATTTACACTTAAGCCCCATTCCTTGATATTACGATAAAGTTCCTGATTCTGGAATTTTTTCAGTTTGATTCCATCTCCATATACTTTCCAGAATTGTTCTTTTTCTTTGGTGGGCCCATAACGACCCAAACTTAGGGTTCAGAATCTGGGGAATCGAATCTCCATCCCTGTCTAGACAATCAGCTATGGAGTTAATAGATCTGAGTCATCTGACAGTGTTTGAAGGTCTCTGGTTAATTTGTGTTTCAGATTCAATTGTTCCCTCACCCTTTTCTTTTTGGGACTTATAATGCTTGCATTTATTTGGTGATTAGAAAAAGAAATCCAAATTTCAGTGACTCTGTTAGTCTTTCCCAAAACATGGTTTATACACAAAGGAAGAGGATACAAAATGGATTAAAAAATTGTTTCAAGAAAACTCTTACTGCTTCAGATGTATGATACAACAAACTGAAATTGTAAAGCTCTACATAGCCCCTCTCTCTCTCTCTATATATATATCTATATATATATACACAAGTTGCTGTTGCCAATTGGCGGTTAATTTTTTTCTAAATCTAATGGAGTGACTACGCGGAGTCTCTTTCCATAGATTTTGTGCTTGGATTTGGTGTCCCAAGTCTGATAGGAGTTACAAGGAATTTTTTTACACTTGCCTTTTTCTGTAAGATAATTTTTTCATTTCACTTGTGAATCTTTCCAGGAGATCTCTAATTCCATTATGCTGCTTTACTGGGAATACAATTATTATGCTCTTGTAGTATAATATGTAATTCGAATTGATATTTTTATTTCAGCATAGAATTTTCTAATTATCGTTTAAAATAATTTGTTTTCTTTTATCAAAAGATATTTTTAAATTAGTGAATCATATTTTTTATGCAGGCTCTTCTATCCCATTTCCCTTTAAAATGTCAGAGGCTTAGACGGTACATTTTTCTCAACTTGGTCTTTCATTTGAAGCTGTGGAAAAATAGTTTATTTTGTAGGCCTACAACATGCCTAGGCAACACTTATCCTCCTTGAGTACAAGTGGTTAGAAAACTAAGATGGATGTGGAATTGCGGATATACACTGGCTAGTCCTGTAGAATTGATAAGTTGCAAAAGTGACTGTGGGCCTTGTACTTTCAACTTGTGCTGATGATATTATGCTGCTGTGCCATTCTTTTGATGTGGTGAAAATAGATTTGTGAGTTCCAAGGTGTTCTTTTTATTGAACATGTTAAGGAATACCTTATCAATTTCAACAGTCTTACTGAGTCACTGTCTTTCTAGGTTGCTATTTGGCCTTTTTGAGGCTTTGGCAAAAGTGTCAAGATTTTGGGCGTGAATGCCCACTGACTTCTTCAACATCAAATTTATTTTTTGAAAACTTGACCAAAAAAAAAAGAAGCTAAAATGTTGTGAAGTAGTATTCAACAGATGTGTAAATAACCTTATAATGGCCTCCGTGATCCTCCATTTTGAATCCATTGTAATAGATTAATGTTCCAGAGACATTCAGAATGAGTTTGCATACTGCTTAATGGTATCCTTGAAAGTCTGCAAATTGTATGACAATGTCTTCACAGATTCTGATTGCTTTGTTTCTCTATTTTGCAGGTGTATTTCTATAAATTCATATTTCATCTTGAACATGCTACAGGTCTTCTAGAACCTACTATTTGCTTGAATGATCACCTTCTTTATTCTACTTTACCACCTTTTTTTCCAGTTGATTTTTCTTGTTCATATTTTAACTGTAGTTCTCAATCTCATAAAATTTTTGTCTTTAATAGAATTTGAAATGGGTTATAACTCGAGTCTATGAAATTGGTCCAAAAGTGTTCTCAGGTGTTTCTGTCCTAATTTTCTTCCAGGCATTTGAGCCTCCACTTGACATGAGCCAGGACATAGATAACTGTGAACATGATGAACATCTGGGAGATGTCAGTGTGGATCATATTCCCTGTGAAGGTAGGGATTTTTGCTCTTGTCAGTCTGCATCAACTAGTGGAAGAACGTGTTTTCTTGAAACCGATAAAGCCAGTTGTGGAGAAGGGAGCAACCTGATCTGCAATTCACAAAAAGAGAGGACCGTCAGTGAGGTGCCTGCAACAACTATGTTGAAGTTTCTTAATGGATGCAACTTCTAGGATTGAAGAATATTGTCAGGTTTTCATCTGAAATTTGACCTATAATACTGTTTATGTAATAACAGGAAGTGCAAGTTCAGAATTTCGGTGGATCTGTCAATGGAAACTTGTCTTTAAACTCAGATTACAGCAGACAATCCGAAAGAGCTGGTTGTGATGATGTTACAATTGTCAATAATGATATGGAACTGAATTCTGTTTATGGTTCCAACAGAACTGTAAGTTCGATTCCTTTTATTTCATTAAGGCTTATTGGTGCTATAAAGATTAGGTGAATGATTTACGGGGCTACTAACGGCAGTACACTTGGTTGACATGTAGGCCTTAACACAATTTGATCATATAGTATAGTTGATTAGATTTCCCAGCTCAGTGACATTAGTTTGGACTTAAATGCAAATATTAAAAAGTCCAAAAGATTGTCACAGCTTGAGTCATTGGAATTGTTGATCACATCTATTTATCAGCCTTGCATGCCTCTAGGTGGAAAATACTGTACAGGTCATAAAATCTCTCATCTTCCTAGTGTGTCCTGCACAATTATGGACTGTTTTAACCAGTCCTGCCTTCAAGACATGAGTTTTACTTTGAACTGCGCTGCTCAGTCTGTCTTTCTATGTGCACTTAGTAGTAATAACTTAGTTGATGGAGTTTTTGTTGCTGGGCTTGATTGTTTATAGTTTTAGTATGTGGTTCCAGGATTTTGTTTTAGATCTACTTCGGTAACTGTCATTTCACTCTATGATATTACTAGACAGTTTTGTTCAATTTGTCATTGACTGCCTACATAAATAAATTACATTTTTTGTCATTTTTTTTTTCAATTTTTAATATTGTTTGGAAGAGAGTGGAAGGGTTTGATATACTCCACAAGGTCCCTGATACAGTTATGCAAGAATTATTGAGGGCGGGCCTCTCTCTCTCTCTCTCTCCACACACACACACATTCACGTGCGTGCTTGCTCTCACACACATAAAGGGAAACAAGCTCTGTTTTATAGGATCTATCATGGGTATACCCACACACCAGTTTAGTTGTATCAACAGGCCTATTCTACGGTGAGATGAAGGTTTGTGTGACATAGCATAGGGAATGGTTCTCTTTTGAGTGGTTTGATAGTCAAGCCCTACTTCTATTCATGGTGGCAACCTCTTATCTTTTTTTATCTTTGTTCTTCAATTAGTTATATTCTGTTAATTATTCTTGTTGGGTGAGTATCCACAGTTTTGTTAAACAAAAGGGCTAAATATCAAGAGCAAAAGTGATGCAGCAGCTCTCGGTTGTCCTTTCTTCTATCTATTAGAGTTTCGAATAGCAATAGGGAAGTTGGCCTCTATGTGTCTTTGTAGCTATACGAGATTCGGAATTTTACGAAATGTATTCGATTTGAATTTTGGGAATAGTGTGTGTAGTTGGTGCCATCGACTTGTTCGGCAAGGGGCTGATTCTGTGAGATTTCTCACTCTATTTTTCTCTCCTTTTTCTGATTGTCGATTCCATATTCCTTTATCAGAATATCCCTGTTTCCAGATCAGTTTTTTTCTTCTTTTTCTCACTGTAAAACCCTGCTTTTGTAGCCTCTTTTGCTCAGTCAGTTTCTTCCATAGCTGCTGGTTCAGTGATTGATTTGATCTGATACTTTGCAGCTAAATTTCTGTTGCTAATTTTTCGTAGTTCTGGTCATTAAAACAATGTTTACATCTGTCTGTTATCCTCTGCAAACAACCTCTTTTTTTTTTTTTGCCTTAACTTAGATACCGGTCCTATTGCACCACCGTTGGAATCAGCAGAGAAATCATCAATTCTTGCTCTTATTGTTTGGACCAGATTATCTGGGGTTTTGGTTTTCTAATTGTTGGTGTATTGATTTTTCTTTTTATCTCCTATTCTGGTAATCAATTCTGTAGATTCTTCAAGTCTGAATTGTATTGAGCCTAGCTTTATAAATTATAACTATCTGATTTGTTATTGTGCATTCCAATATCTGTTTTTCTCTAATTTCCTTAGTTCTCTTGACTGAGATCAGCAACTTCTATCATCCTATTCTGTAATGCAGTGTTTGGATCTGCCGTTATATGTTTTTGTAACATAATCTAGGCTTAACAACTCCTTTCTTGGGCAGCTTATCAATCAGCTCATTCTCTCTTCTCTGGGTCCATTTTCTCAATCAAGATTGACATGAATCCTCCTAATAATATGCAACTCCTCCATGGACCATCTATCCTGCTTCTTGTCCACACCAATAACCAAAGCAGAATCTCTTTCCACAATGTTAAGAAATGCATTTCATGAGATAAAAATATCGAAGTATGAGGAATGTTCAGCCCTTGTTACTTTCCTCTGAGGCCTGAATAAACTCCAACAATTTGCCACGCCAAATCTTTGAAACATCTCCTACCATAGTTATTATAAGGTGGCTAGGCAAGCCAAAGGCACTGGCTAGGAGTGTTGGAGCCTAGGTGCCTAGGCGGTGGCCTTATTGGTCAAGGGGTGCATAAAATAGGGATTTGTTATAGGCCATTTCAGGTTGTGCTAGTACTTGCTGTTTATCAGTATCGTGACTAAGTTGTGTTAATATTTAGTCTCATTGGTAGTAAATTACATCCATCAAAACAAGTGATAGACGATCAAGGAATTATTTGTTTTGTCAATGATTTCAGGGCTAATTTATATTTGTATTTCCAAGTTTACCCCTTAATTTGCTGCTTTTCTAATTTTAATCCCTTTGTGCTCCTCAAAAGCATAAGGCTGTATATGAGTTAAAAATGAAGGCCCAAATTGTTGACTGCCTAGGTCAAAATCTGGCCAATTCAGGCAAGGCCTAGGCGATCAAGGTGAGGGCGTTGTGGCCTAGGCAAGGCATTAATAACTACGTAACAGGATTCGATGTTGCCTGTACCCCCAATAGTCCTAGTTTAAAATAAAAGTCGAGCTTCATCGTACCTAGCGAGGGAGGGTGCCAAACCTGTATAATCTGCTCTCTAACTGCGTGGGAGGTAACTAAACTATGCTATTCTTGTAAAATAATAGGGATCCCTCCAACCAGATCTGAAGCAGATGTTGGTTGGGCCAAATCCTTTGTTAATCTGCATGTCTGAACTGCTTTGTGCGTGAAAAATCCCTGTATTCTTTACCTCCCGCATTGAATGGAACATTGTACACTGAGGACTTTGCCACAGAATCTTCACTCTCTTAGTGAATGCTGTCCCTAACTAATTCTCCAAAGGCGAACAACATCAGAACATCCTTAGGATGAACCCAATTCAAATGAAACAACTCCAAAGAGTCTCTTAGTGAATGATGTCCCTAACTAATGCTCCAAATGCGAACAACATCAGAACATCTTAGGATGAACCCAATTCAAATGAAACGACTCCAAAGAGTGAAATCAATCATTAACATAACTGATCAGTTGAAAAACAATTGGTCTATAGATCTTGCATCCTCCTTGCACATGAACAACTGTGAGGAAGAAGGGACTTGTGAGGAAGAAGGGGCACTACCACAAATGCTTCCTTTGGAACAATTCAGCACTGTGCACCTTCTTGTGAGTACTCTTCCAACTAAGTGCCCATAGTTGTCACGGCGTCACGGCGATCCAAGTCGGTGGAGGGGTGTCACGTCGATATATCGACATGTAACGCCATGGCGAGCATGTCGACCATGCTTTATTTTTTATTTTCTCTATTTTTAATGTCATTTAGTATGCTATAATATATATCCTATAACATCAAAAATCAACATGAAAGTGTACTACTAATATACTATGGTTTAATTCATGAAAGTGTAATATCCATTAGCGTATATGAAAGTATGAAAACATAGATTAGCCTATCAAATAATTGAAAGCAGTAGTCTTCCTGATAATAAAGTTGAAAAATCAAATGATAGGCATGTAAGCACAAAATCAAAGTACTGGTTTTTAGCAGATTAACATTAAGCTGAAGGGGAAAAAAAAACTGAAATTATGGAGTTGAATATGTGCTTGCTGCAATGCTGCTGTTGTGTGTGTGACACTGTGACTGTGTGTGAGACTGTGACTGATGGACTACTGGCTGTAAGTGAGACTGTGACCGATGGACTACTGGCTGTAATAAATCCCTCCCCCCCCCCCCCTGTCTCTCGACTCTCTCCCTGTCTCTGTGTGTGTAACTGTGTATGTGTGCCTGTGTGCAAGGTAAGAAGAAGAAAAAATAAAAAAAAACACCTTCTCTGTGACTGTGCAAGCCTGCAACTGCAAGGCAAGCGAAGGAAAAAAAAAAAAACAGAGAGAACTACTGGCTGTAATAAATCCCTCCCCACCCCTCTGTCTCTCGTGTGTGTAATTGTGCATGCGTGGCTGTGTGCAGGGCAAGAAGAAGAAAAAAAAGAACACTTTCTCTGTCTATGTGGAAGCCTGCAACTGCAAGGCAAGAAGAAACAAAAAACCGAGAGGTTGTGTGCAAGCCTGCAACTGCAAGGCAACGAGAAGAAAAAAGGAAAAAAAAAAATAACTGAGAGGTCTGTGACTGTAAGCAAGCCTGCAACTGCAAGGCAAGAAGAAGAAAAAAGAAAAAAAAAAAAAACTGAGAGGTCTGTCACTGTGTGCAAACCTGCAACTGCAAGGCAAGAAGAAGAAAAAAGAAAAAAAAAACTGAGGTCTGTGTCTCTGTGACTGTGTGCAAGCCTGCAATTGCAAGGCAAGAAGAAGAACTGAAGAAGAAGGAGTTAAGAAGATGAAGAAGTGAGAAGAAGAAGAACTGACGGAGAGAGTTGCCGGAAGTGAAGAAGACGAAGAAGTGAGAAGAAGAACTGAAGAAGAAGAAGAAGAAGAAGAAGAAGAAGAAGAAGAAGAAGAAGGATCGAGTCGCACTCGCCGGAGGACTGGGAGGAGATTGGAGAAGAAGAAGAAGAACCAAATAACTAAAAAATAAAAAATTGCTTACCTGGAGGTTGCCGGAGGGGTTCGAACTTGCCGAGAGTTGCAGACTTGCAGCTTCAGTAGTTCTTCTTCTTCTTCTCACTTCTTCGTCTTCTTGACTCCCTCAGTCTCCAGACGTCTCACGAAGTCTCTCCTCTGTCTCGACAAACTTTGCGATTTCTAAAATCCCCCAAATTTCAATTCCTATTAGGGATTTAGGGTATAGTAGTAAATTGTACTGTTTAATCTTTAATGGTTTTAATTTTTTATGTTAATGTGACCAATACAAATCAAGGAAAAAGCATTGAAGCTTTTAAATGGTTTAAAAAAAATAATTTAAAACCTAAGTTTTATACACTAATATCGACCGATATGCCCATATATCATGGTATGGCGATAATTATACATCCTCCATGGCGAAGCTCGACATGCTTGCCTCTCCAGGCCAGGACGCCATGGCGGCACCATGGCGACGCCATGACAACTATGTAAGTGCCTTAATTTCAAGTAAATAACAAATATTTGGGGGGAAGTGGTTGAATAAATCTAAATGGCATTCTGATGTCTTTTTTCTGCTAATATCTTAGATGTGTCAGGTGAAATAAGTTTTCTACATATGGCAATTTATTTTTTTTCACATTTCTCCTTTTTATTTGACTATGGATTTTGAATTAAGAGTGGTCAAAGAATAGTTTGGCATATATTTTTGAATTTCCTTTAAGTTATTTGTTCCCCTTTTGCGCTTTATAGGGATATGGATACTCTAATGATAATTTTGTATATTCTGTTAATTTATATATGTATTTCCAGGCAAGCTCATCTGCACGTGACTGGTTGGATCCTTCATTACAGTTAAAAGTTCCATTGGTCGATGTTGATAAGGTAACTTTGGTTATTTTTCTTATCAAAAACGACTCTCTAGTTTCTTAATATTTATACTAGGCTGAGCATGAAAATTTTATGCTGCGACTTATCAAAGGATATACACTGATGCTTGAGTACAGTGTTACATACATGTACTGAATCTCTTTTATCACTTAGATTTATTTTGTTATAAATAAATAATGTAAGAAGAATACTGGAAAGATCTACCTGCAGAAAAACTTTGCTAATACTTATGTTCACCATAGTGTACATTTATAAAAAGTATGAAATGAGAACTAAATCAAGTGCTAAGTACTGACACATGGGATAGATTACATACCAGTGTTTCTGGAAAAGATCAAGGATTGGATTGTCTGAGGAAAAGTCAGCAGTTCAAATAGTCAAATTGCCTGGTCTGACAATCAATATGGAATCTAAGTGGACTATTCTAGTTAGGGAGATAATTGTTCAAGGAAAAAGGCCTGTGGTCCAAACAATCCAACCATCGTCAGACAACCTGGTCTGATGGTCAATACACTATTCCATACCTAAACCACAGTTTCTTTATCTTATAGTTCTGAAATCGACCATTACTCTTGTTTATAGTTGAGTTTTTTCCATTCTTATATCTTGCACCAACTTTTCTGTCCAGTCAATTGGTGTAACTTGTATTTTACTTTTTACTAATGTCAGGTCCGATGTATCATAAGAAATATTGTTAGAGATTGGGCACCAGAGGTACTTGTTCATCTAATCTGACCTAGTTTTGATGTTCATAACTGTCCAGAACTGCATCAGGAAAGTTCATACTGTTCTTTATATATTGTACTTCAGGGACAGAGAGAGCGTGATCAATGCTATATTCCTATTCTTAAAGAGCTTGATCGTTTATTCCCTGACAGATGCAAGGACAGGTATAGTGTTTTCCTTACTTGCAGTAGTTAACTTCATAAAGCAAGAGTACCATAGAGTGATTTCTTTGTCTTGAAGAGCTCATTTGCTTGATGGTGTCTGTGATGCTCTTTAGCTGCTCATGTAATCTACGGAAATCATAATTCTTAAAACATTCTAATAGGGCTCCTAGCTGTTTAGTTCCTGGTGCTGGACTTGGAAGGCTGGCTTTGGAGATTTCATGCTTTGGTATGTATCTGATGTTCATGAGTAAATACTTGCCTTTTCAAGTTAAAGTGGCTGGGATTCCTTTTCTCTCTTCTTCTTCCTCTTATTCTTATTTTTTAATACAAACAGGTTTCATAAGCCAAGGAAATGAATTCTCGTACTACATGATGATCTGCTCAAGTTTTATTCTTAACCAGTAGGAATCCATAATGACTTGGATCATTTCTCTCCCCTCATTCATTCTGATTGAAATTATGTGAGGAGGGTCATTTTAATTTGTTTTCTTATTTGTATCAGTACTCAGACAGCTGGGGAGTGGACCATATATCCTTGGATCCACAGCAATTGCAATTCTCTTTCAGATAATGACCAACTTCGGCCTGTTTCATTTCCTGATATCCATCCAGCTAGGTAGTCATGCTAATTCTTTTCTTATTTCATTCATTGAATTCTGTAGTCATTTTAATGTTTTTGTTTTTTCATTCTCAAATTTGTCCCAAGGATTCTGATTACTTGGGTTCAGTTCAAGAGATTCTCTCTAATGGATCAATCTTTATTTTAAAACATTGCAGCTTAGGCTACAGGTCCATTCCTACATTATAGTTGTGTAAATCTAAGGTTCTTGGGACCTGTGATTGAAAGGGCAGAGAGTATGTTGTCCACTTGAAAGGCAAAGTATCTGTTGGGGGGAGGGGGTGGAGTTGACACGCATCAGATGTGCTTTGTCAAATTTTCCTATATACTTCATGTACTTGTTCTCTGCCCTGTCATTGGTGGCTAATAGATTCGAGAAGCTCCAAAGAGATTTTTTGTGGCTTGGTAGAGAATCACTGGAAGTGTCATCTAATTGGTTGGCAGAGGGTATTCCCACCTAAAGAGGAGGGGGTATTAGGTATTAGACCGATGAAACTCAAGAATATGGCCTTGTTCGGGAATTGGTTGTGGAGGATGTGGGAAGAAGATATGAAGTTGTGGAAGAAAGTAATCACAGTTATGGTTTATGGGAAGAGTGATGGGTCACATGGGGGAAGGGTCTAGAAGGGGATCTGTAATCATGGTACAAAATTTTGCGATATATCACCAATATATCGCGAAATTTCGGTAATTTCGGTAAGGCTGAGACGAGATGTGAAGGCGAAACCAAAAAAGACAAAATTTCGACGATATTTCGTAACATTTCGGGGCATTTCGGCGATATACCGAAATATTGCCGAAATGTGACAAAAGACCTCACGTGACTCATTAAACCATGGTTATAAGTACCATATTTCGCCAGCTAATAGTCGAAATATCGACCGAGAGCTGGGCAGAAGCTGTTTTTGGCCAGATACACTCGTTTCTTCTCCGAAACTATACTATGGTCCACATACGTCCTTCAAACAGAGAGCAATGGACGTCGACTCCAGCGGGCCATGAGTGGGGTTGAACCAGGAAGACATAGCAACTATTGTTAGCACTTGTGAGTTGACTTGTGAGTCTTGTGAGTCTTATCTTTGTAAGTTGTAAGTTGTAAGTTGTAAGTTGTGATTTCACTGATTTGTGAACTTGTGAGTTGTGAGTTGTGACTTTGTGTATTGCCTATTAAAGTATTGACTATTGAGCTATTGAGTATTGACTATTGAGTCATTGACTATTATGGAGTTTATGAGAATATGATTTATGAATTATGTCTTATGAGTTTTAATTAGTTTGTTTTAATTTCTTTTATATCTTTAACTGCCTAATCAATGTGTATTTAACTATTTATATACATTAGGGTCGGCAACCGTATATTATCAATCAAGGGTACAAGCCCAAAACATCACTTTGAGTTCATTTTTTTGCAATATGAAGGTTTAAATGTGTTTATTTAGCTTAAATAAGGATGTCCATGAAGTATTAGGCCTAGATATGGCCAAAAACCCACCGAGATGGACTCCTGAAATATTGCAGAAAAAATGCAATATTTCGGCAAAATTTTGCCCATATTTCGGATATCTCGGTAAGCCTGAGATACCGATATATCGCGAAATTTAATACCTTGTCTGTAATAAGTCCCTTCAGTTCAAGAGGCGGTTATTTTCAGATAGGGGATGGGAAAAGAGTGACGTTTTGGCATGATTGTTGGTGTGGAGAAGGCTCGTTGAAGAAGATTTTCCCTAATTTCTTTTTGATTGCTAGGAATCAAGGTGGGGTGGTGGACGATCACAGGGAGACGGTTTTTGGTAGCCAAGTATGGGTGCCTACCTTAGGCCTAATCTAAATGATTAAGAGATCATGGTAAAAGATTATGAGGGAAAATAATTATAGTGATTAATGGACTTAAATGATTACAGTCGTCCATCTCAGTATGGGTCCACTTCATCTTTTGTAAGAGCTGTTGGCTTATTCATGATGTAATACTTTGCATCCTAATGTTGATACCAAGGTTAAAAATTTCGTATTTCGGTGGGATTTTAAACCATGCCGAAACCAAAATGTTTGGGCAAAATCCCACCAAAGTTTGGTCCATTTTGGTAGGAGTACAGAAATGGCCATTTCAGTGCCCAAAAAGGGGAATTTTTCCCTGAACCATCAGGGTGTGCCTATTCAAGCATGATTGAACATGTTTCAATCATCAGATTAGAAAAAAACACCCAAGTTATAGCTTAGCTTTGACCCTATGACATATGATGACATGTCATTCTCTGTCTGAAGCATAGTGGTTATGCTGACAAGGTCACCCGGAGCGGTGGTAAGGTGCCTAGGCGCCTTGTTTCTTAGGTGTGTCATATGAAGGGTGGGGGTATAGGTGTAAAGTATCATGCCTTGATTCAGCAGCAAAATGAAAGATTTTCTAAAACAATTGAGGTTTTTTAGCTGTTTTGGAGCTCTTAGGCGAGAAGGGGTGAAAACTCAAAACTTCGACGAAATGAGTCAAAATTTTGTCGAACTCTTGCTTCTATATATGGGCAATGTTCGAAATATGACTGAATGAGTTAAAATTTCACCGAAATCTAGAAATACTTGTAAGTCGACTCCCTCATATCTACATGATTATGAGTGCTCTCTTACTTTTCAGCCCTCTCTGATACTCCTATCGAGCCAAAAACAGTTAAAGCTGCCACAAGAAGGTGGATTTGGCACACTAGTCACTCAATTTGTTTATTCAGGTCGGCCTTTACTGCTTGTGAGTCAAACTTGGCCTTCGACCTTTGTCCTGGACTCATTTGGGGGGAAGCATAAAGAAAGATAACTCGTGTTGATTAATGGACTTGGATGATCTGATTCATCTGTCTCAGCATGGTCCACTTCATCTCATCGATTGCCAAGTCTACAAAAGCCTAAAGTAGTTGTATCTTAGTAGTTACCTTATTGTGTTGTATCTCATTATAGTAGTTTTACCGTTGGAAACAAATCTTTTCTTTTCTTTTCTTTTTATTTCTTTGTTTTGGTGATTGAGATTTGAGAAGACAAAGTGTGGGTACCGGAACCTCCGGACGGGTCGAAGAGTTGTTACTTATCGAGGTCCTTTGGCGATGGGGGTTTGGGATCATATTACATATATCAAAGTAAATGGAGTCACCTCGGGCCTAGGATCCAATGGGTGTAGCCCCGACCGGGGTGAGTGGAAAGGGCTACATGATTCCATATGGTCTAGTCAGAGAGTCTGGGTGGTCAGGTAACGAGAGTAGGAAGGTATTAGCACCCCATCTAGCCCGGTTGAACCAGTCTGTCTACTAGATGCTTGTTTTTGAATATTCTCCCATTATGATGTATCCTAAACAAACATGTAAGGCTAATTTGATGTGCATCAAATATGTGGAATGAAACTACACATGCTACATGCAAATAAAAATATTAATATGCATTCTAAAACGATCTACTTTAATGGGCAAAATTAAAGTAAACTAAGCATGCTTGAAGAAGACTAGAATATGCTATATTAACGGGTAAAAATTACTATATATACTAATGCAAGATACTTTAATGATCTAAATTGTGCCAAAAGTAAAGAGACAGTGAAAATGTATACCTGCCAACGAAATCAACAAAGTACAGAAAACCCGCAATGTGAGGTGTCTCCCTGGCTCAGGTGGAGATGGATGAACGACCAGCCTATCTTTTGTCAAACAGAGTAACGATTATGTAAGAGGAAATTTAGCAACTCAGACTTCGGGCAGAGTAATGGCATCATGAGGAACTTGGGGAGCCTATTGCTCATCTTCGGATAGAATAACAGCGTCACATAAGGGTTTATCCAAAAGGATGTGGGTAGGGAAAGTGATGGAAAATTGGGTAAAAAAGATGAAAGAAGGGGACCAAGGCTCAGACGGTGAGCAGACAGAGTAACGGTGATGCGGGTATTGAAGTAGTAAGACGATGGGGGTTGAAACGGACAGAAAACTGGCCTAGGGGAGCTAAAAAAGATGAAAAATGGGCATTGGGACGCTATGGCACTCCAACGGCGCCGTTCCTCGATTTCCGCGTCGTTGGAGTGCCACTCCAGTGCCATTGGGTTTGGAACACTGTTTCCAGGTTACCTATGTGTTTTCGCGAATTTCTGAGCAACTATGAGAGAGATATCATCGTTCATCCGTGCCCAGTTGTCATCATCGTCGGGGGAGGGTGGCAATTTTCAGCATCTGCACAAAGGAAACCTTCCAATCACAGCTCATTGTAATCTCTGTAATTGATATGATGTATGGGAATACAATCCTCACACCGAGAGAATGAGTTATTCTCATTTTCATTCATATGGGTGAAATGCTCATATGGCGCTTTTATGTACAGGAGTATAAAGAAAAAGGAGAAGGTTATTTGGGAAGAGTTATATTTGTGTTGGGAAATGGTAAGATGGTGTGAATATAAGAAAATCAATGATGTTGGAGGGGGAAACTTTGTGATCTTTGCTGAAGGCTATATAGCCTGTTCCAGTGTAAGTTAAAGAACGAAGGGGTGAGGCTGGCTTGAGTCCTATGTTTAGAAGAAGCTTAAATGCTAGAAAGATCGAGGAATGTATTTCCTTCCTCAGTATTGGAAGACTACCGACCCTATCATATTATAAAGTGAAGGGGTAGATATTAGAAGTTGCATTGAAAATACAAAAGGGACATTGTGTAATCTTTGGACGTCATCTTGGCATCAAGGTGAAAACATATTGTCACAATACCAAAAGAGGTTAGATCAGCATCTGAGTATAGGAGAATGAAGAGGAAAAGAGATAGAACTAGGTGAAAACCTAGCTCACGGTATGTGTGTGTACTATCTCCCGTGAGCAAGGCAGTACATTATATATAATGAATGACTCCTGAGACATGATTGGGTACAATTCAAAAGTAATAAAAGACCCCCACAGCACTACTTAGTTACGTATTTTAAACATCACCATAAATAATAAACAGCACCATGTACTGTCAAGTGTCACCATAATTACTAAATAACCCCATGACTAAAATCTTGACACTCCCCCTCTAGCTGGAGCATAAAGATCACTCATGCCCAGCTTGGAACAACCCTCAAGGAAAGCCGGACGAAACAATGCCTTGATTAACATATCACCAAGATGACTCCCAGATCTCCAAACAGTGTAGAAATCAATTTCATCACAGCATCTTGCACAAAATGGCAGTCAACCTCGATGTGCTTAGTGCGTTCATTAAACATAGGGTTGCTGGCAAAATATAAATGACTGCCTGGTTATCACAAAACATATTGATAGTCTTGATAATAGGAAATTCAAGCTCCTTAAAAAGAGACTTCAACCACATCGAGGTACAATGAGCCATAGCCCTGTGCTTGGCCTCAAGACTCGACTTTGCCCCAACGAAGGTACAATAACCAGTAGTAGATTTCCTATCACCTTCAGTACCAGCCCAGTCATCATCAAAGTACCCAATAAAATCAACATTTCTTTTAGGTCTATATATAAGACCCTTTCCTGGAGCACTTTTAAGATACTGCAGAACTCAACAAGCTACCTCCCAATGAGCTCGTTTGGGCGTCTCGATAAATTGGCATATAACTCCTACAAGAAAAGAAATATTTGAAATTATCACAATAAGAATATAAATAAGTTTTCCAACCAACCACCTATACTGATTCTTATCTGTAAGCTCCTCACCACCATTAGTCCCAAACTTTTGGTGTGGATCCTTATGTGTATCGATAGGTTTGGATACTAATATCCTAGTGTCAAACAGACGCTTACATACTTTCTTTGAGAGAGATTAATGCCTTTACTACTCATAACTCAATCCCTAGAAAATACCTGAGGGTACCCAGATCTTTCATCTAAATGCTACTGTAAATAAGATATACCTTCATCAATATCAGAAGAGTCATTACCAGGTAACAATATGATCAACATATACAACCAGCAGTACCACCCTAGAATCATGGCGATGAACAAACACTGCATGACCTGAGTAAATCCACACTGAGTAACAAATGTACTGATTCTATCAAACCAGGCTAGAGGGGACTGCTTCAGACCATAAATTGCTTTATGAAGTTTGCATACCTTACCAGCATTGTATGACAAAAAGCAGGGGTGCTGAAGGGTTAATTGAAGGGCGCCGTGGACGCGTTTTGATTCAAGATACAAAAATCATGGAACAAGGAACTCGATGAACACATGCATAACAAAATCCTCTTAAGGTTTGATGGTTACCTAGAAAACACAATTGGCACGATCCTCCAAAGGAATGTAGCACAAGGTCGCAAACTCCGTTGAGATGGCACCACCTTCAATGCTCAAAACCCTATCTTGAGGAAGAAGACCCTCTTTTTCTCTCCTCAAAAATTCACTCTCAATTGTGATGTGCAAGTTAGAATTTGAGCCTAAGCTATTCATTTATAGAGAAGGCTTAGTTAGAAGATTTCAATCTAACAGACACGTTTGCGCCAAGTGATATGATCCTAAAGGGTGGCCGTTTAAGTTACCCTTAATTACACCAAAGGACATCTCTACAAAAGGCGTAACCTAGAAACCCCAGTGGTGGAAAAGTTTCTTTACACTTTACCCCCCACACTTAGAACACCCATGATGGATCTCACATGCATGGAATAAAAAACACCGCCATGAACCCTAATCCATTGTCCATAAAACTGTGAGTATCAAGATCATCGACCGAGTCAAATTATTTGAAACACTTTTCAAATAATAATATATAACCGAGGCCCTGGATTCCAACAAGTCAAAATCTGATAACTCACATACTTGGATATTCATCCCTAAACAGGGTGCGGAAACCTTATTGAGGTCACCCACATTCATGTTTACACCCTGTACGTTGAGCGTCCGGTGTAAAGTCAGTCATGTCGGTAGACAACCCACCATTGGAACACCGAATCGTTATCACTTCCAATTCCTGCCCGCTCCAATTCCTCACATAGGAGCAGAAATGACCACCTTAACCCCTGCCCGAACACACTGCCCAAGTTGGGATAGGGTGGTCATTTCTGCTCCTATGTGAAGAATTGGAGGGAATTGGAGGGAATTGGAGTGGGCAGCGAATTGGAGGTGATAAAAATTCTTGGAACACCACAGTGCATAAAATATAGACGAAACAGTAACTGCTTCTAAGGTACGGGGAAAAGAAAGTACTAAAAATTCCCGTAGCGAAAACAATAGGCGGTGTACCATTTGGGAATTTCAATGGATCAATGTTCAACACATTAATGTTTCCACATTTATATTTTCTGACCAATCACCATTGTGGAAATATACAATGTAGCAACCCTACAACTGAGTGTTCAATTCCATCCATAGTCGTGAACAATAATGTTAAAAAGTGGACTATGCACATAATCGAAATAATCACAAGAAGCACATGAAATAAATCATAATAATTAATTTAATCACATTAAATTGATGTTTGATGTGTCCATCAAACATCAATAAGTCCAAATTTAATCTCCACCAGTAATGCATCTAAGAAGATCAAACTAGGGGGGAAAAAAAGCCATAAAGTAACAGGGGTTCTGCAAGGATTAATCTTTAAGATAATGCAAAAAAGGAAATCAAACCAGACAACATGTTGAGAGCAGCAACTGAAAACTTCATGCGCAGATTACTCCACATCAGCAGAAAACTTCTTGCTCAGAGAGAGGGAATACCATATCCAGCAAGAAAACTTCATGCACAGGTAAGGAAATACCATTGACAGAAAAGCAACAAGCTCCAGCGAGCAGTTCATGTGTTCGATAGCATCAATCATCACACAAAAACCGTGTTTTTCATGTTTCTTCAAGTAGGGTTTAATAGCACTAATGTAGCATTGGTTAAATCCTTAAGAAACTCCCAAAACAGAGTAGTAGAATGTACGAGTACTAAACGACCTGCTTTGATACCATGTGACAATACCAAAACAGGTTAGGTCAGTATCTGAGTATAGAAGAATGAAGAGGAAGAGGAGAGAGAGCGAAGAAAGGAGATAGAACTAGGAGATAGCCTAGCTCACAGTTTGTGTGTGTAGTATCTCGTGTGAGCAAGGCAGTATAGTATATATTGAAGTCATGATTGAGTACAACTCAAAGTAACCAAAGACTCACACAGTACCACTTTATTATGTGGTTTAAACATGACCATAAACAATAAACAGCACCATGTATTGTCAAGTGTGACCATAGTTACTAAACAACACCATGACTAGAATAACACATATCACCCTTGAGTTGAGGCCTTGTGTGTGAATTTTTAGTAGTAGATAAGCTGTTGTCATTTCATAACCTTAAATTGTAAGGGTGCATTTGGCTAGCGAAAATGTTATGTCTGAGGAGGAAGCAACTGCCCAACATCTCTTGATGGAGTGCCCAAAAGATCCCAGTGCATTTTGTGGGGGTTGTTTGGTATTCCATTGGTTTGATCAAAAGAAATTAAAGACATTTTTTATCTTGTGGCCTTCCATTTGTTCTAGGGGAAAAAGGAAGGTTGCTGTGATAGTTGATTAGATGGTCTCTTTTGTGGTGTGTTGGGTGATATGGAAGGGGATGGAATAGAAGAATCTTGGATGAAAAGATTCAGGGGCACCCAAAGTTATGCCAGATTGCGAATACATAGGCTCATTATATATTGATGATTGGCATGTAAAAGCTAAAGACCTGGCGAGAGAAGTTTTTGTTGATGAAATGTAATTTCTATTGTGGAATTGATAGGACAGCATTATAATATGGATTATGCGTATATACATGATAAAGATACTATCAGTGATTTGTAAAGTGAATTTTTTTTTTCTTTAAAAAAAATAGGGTAAATTACACCTCATGTGCCCAATCTTTATGAAAAGGTTGTTTTGGGTACCCAATCTTTGAAAATTGAAGTTTGGGATGCCTTTTTTAAGTTAGTCCTATTCTATCCCTCAACCTCATCTTGACCTCCACCTCCCCAACCACTGCCACCATGAGTCCGGATCACATACTTGTACAAGTCTGGATCTTAAGTTAGTCTTTCTCTCTTTCTTTCTTTTTTCTTCTTCTTCTTCTTAGGCAACTGAATGCCCACCCCTCTGCAACTTGCCGGCCCTCCCCCATCTTCGCTCTCACCTACCCTCACCCCATCCCTCCACTAAAATCCCCACCCCTCATAAAACAAGCCCAACTGAAGAAAAGCAGGGAGAGATTGCAATATGGAAAAGGGCTTAAAGATCTCAGTTTTCTGATTTTCTGATCAGAAATCATTTGTCTAACTAGTTTGCAACTCTCGCAGGAGGAGGATTCAGAGGGGAAATCCCTGTTGGTTCTTACTTTTTCCAATAAAAAATTTCCATCTTTTTCTAAATCTCTACTAGTGATTGAGAAGGAAAACCAAAGGGGCATCTTCTTTTTTATAAATCCTATCTGTTCCGACTTCTTTCTTTCTTTGGGCTTCTCTGATTTAATGGAGAAGATGAGTTTACAACACCTACAGTCGACCATGTGTCAGAGCAACGTTGATGAAAATTTCAAGGTTTTTTCAAGGATGAGCCTTCTGTTCCCCTCTTATCCATCATGGTCTCCCTCTCCCTCCCTATTTTGTCATTTTGGGTCCTCCTATACAGGGAGGGAGTGTAAGAGCGCTGGGTTAGCTTTTTCAGGTTTTAAGGCCTACATTGGAGCATGGTGGGAGCGAGGGTTGTTTTGGAAAGGACAAGAATGGAGTGGATTTGAATCAGGGTAACGAGGATGAAGATGGGAGCTCCGGTAATCATGGTGGGTGATCGATGAACATCAGCTACTAAACTGTGAATTATCATTGTACATACAAGAACAATTTATTTATTTTTGGTGAATAAATATATATTACTAAACAAGAAGAATTTATTAAGCATAGACACATTGGAAGAAATTTGCATGGGGGGGGGGGGATGCGATTTTCTCATTCAAAAATTAGTGGAGTTGAAGGTGGGGTTAAGAGGGATAAATTTGGAAATTTACATCATTCTAGACTAGGACCAACTTAAAAAGCACCTCAACTGTCAATTTTCAAAGATTGGGCACCCAAAATGACCTTTTAATAAAGATTCGGCACCTGAGGTGTAATTCATTCCTCTTATGAATCGTTTCTTCCTGCTAAGATTCCATTTTGAAAATGAAATGTAGGGGGGAAAATTAAAAAATAAAAGGCACCTCAGAGTTTTTAGAACCCTGAATAGATTGTCGGAGAAAATTGACATCACAAAATCCTCGGGCTTACTTTATAATTAATAATTATTTTTTGTGCATAATGTTACCTAATCATTATAAAAGAAGGTTATGCATGGTTAGTCCTTCAAAATACACTCTATTACATGTCTCTATGCAAGTAAATAAAGATAGAAATATCAATATGTGTCCAGCTCCAACCTTGTGTCTGACTTGGTCATTTTAAATCTTCAGTCATAAATCAAAGTATGACTGTATGCAATTTTTGGTAACCATATGCTTCCTTTACTGAATGGTCATGGTTGGCTTGTTTTGAAAACAGCGCAGGAATTACTGAAGGCTTCTCCATGTGTGGTGGTGACTTTGTTGAAGTCTATAGTGACCCAAGCCAAGAAGGTAGGAGAAAGAGTTCTGGTTCTTTATTCCTTTCTTCTTTTCTGTAACAACCCCCCCCGGGGGTAATAGAATCCTTAATCGTTGGTAGATAATGATTACCATGGAGATGATATAATGAATTTACAATCTTTCCAGAGTAAAATTTAACCTGTTGTCTGTAATTTAGTAAAACTTTCCTTTCAGCAATTTTGTAATGATAAAATACTTTGACTTTGATGTTTTCTTCCAATTTTGCAGATGTTTTCATCAGAAATAATAAAGCAACAATGAAATTAAAAATATAAAGTTGACCTATTTATCAAAACTCTTTTCTTTTCTTGGACTCTACTATTACAATTAAAATGAAACATAAATGCTTTTTGCTGATAAATATCTACATGCAGTGCTTCTCAAATAATATTTATTATGTATTGCCTCTTTTCCCTTTGTCATCAGCAGTCATTATTGATAACCATTACTGTCTATGGTAGAAGCACTTCCATTTACTCATTCTGGGAAGTGAGTTGTTAGTAGTTAGTGTGTAACACCTGTTCATGAAAATTTTCAAAAACTTGTCTCGTGTATAGAATCCAAACTGTGTAAAACACTCAAATTCTTTTTTTTTGGGTGAATAATAAATTCATTACCAAAGAGGAAAAGAAAGAAAAAGAACAACCCTCAAATGGGAGGGAAAAAAAAATAAAAAACCAACAGTCAAAGACTCAAACAGGGGAGCCCGAAGAGAGATAGAGGGAAGGCCCCAGGAGACAACAATGAGCCTGTTCCTTGGGGTGTCATTACAAATAAAAGGAGCAACCGAACTAAGTTTGGTTTTAATTTCAAAAGAGATGGAATCCCAAATCTGGTTGAGAGTTCTAGATTTGGTGGTCCATTTCCATAAATTTCGCTCCATCCAAATATGATTGATGACAGCACAAAAAGCCAGCTTTCCAACCGCATCACAGAGGGAAGAACCTCCACATGTCAACCCAAAGCCATTCTCTGTCAAAAGGAAGAATCCGACGATTTCTTGGCCAGCATTTAGCAAGGATGCCTTTGCAGATGGAATTAGAGAAAGGGCATGCAAAGAATAGATGATTGGAATCCTCAATCCCATTCCAACAGAGACCACAATTTGGGGGAATAGAGATGTGCCGGTGCCGAAGAAAGGACTGTGTTGGAAGGCAGTTGGAGAAGACTCTCCAAACTGTAAAACAGTGCCGGGGAATACGGTACTTGAACCAAACTAGTTTCCTCCAAGGGACAAGAGGATGACGAGTCCGAATGAGATCCCAAGCAGCTTTGGAGCTAAAAGAATCCAAAGAGTTTGGCAACCAAGTAACACAGTCATCCCTATGGTGGGATCTTCTGGGAATAGAGGGCAGTAAATTCCAAATATTAATAAGCACATGATTTGAAGTATCTGGGGAGCCCAGCCATTAGCATCAATGATATCAGCCACCAAAGCATTTCGAGACAGCCCAGAGCCATATATAGTTTTAGGGCTAACTTGATGAAGAAGAATTCCCATAGGGTGCCTATGATCCAGTCACATGGAAGTGGAGTTCCCATTGCCAATGCTAGAGTGGATAGATCCAAGGACAGTAGGGTGAGAAGCCAGGATTTTGCACATACCCAGGAAGCATCAGAAGGGATAGAGACTGTCCAAATGGAATCCGATCGAAGAGGCCCAGAACAAATCCTATCCACCCAGATACTTTTCTTTCTAGAAGCAATCTTCCATATCAACTTGATGATGCCAGCTAAATTCACCTCCTTGATTCTTCTAATACCCAAACCTCCTTCCGCCAATGGGAGGCAAACTGAAGCCCAACTAATGGTGTAACGCCTCCAATTCTATCCAGGAGTTTAGGTCCGTTAACGGTCCACAAGATCTAAGTCTTAGTGAAATAGGAACCGAAATGTGAACCAAATTATAAATCCTCTGGTAACCTCAAAACATAATTGCAGCGGAAGTCTCTATCCATATCCAATCAATCAACACACTAAAAATTCAAGTCTCCAATAATACCAAAAATTTAACTAATTACATCGTCTCAAAACTCAAATTAATCAAAATTACATGTCCTTAAAAATTCAAGTCTAAAACAGAATTTAAATAAACTCCAAGATTCAATCCTAATGTATCTCTCTGTCACAACCATAAGCTTCGTCCTCTTGATTCTCCACACAAGTCTGATCAATATCTATAGTCTCCTCATCTGAAACATGATAGGGGTAAGTTTCGGGAAGAAACTTAGCGAGATAACATCCAAACCTCATACGAATATTTTAAAAGACATGCACCATAACAAAGTTGGAAAAATATATACATAAAATTAGGGTTACTCATCCCTATAGCAAATTTCACAAAAACCAACAACATTGCATATACATAATCAAGTAAATGGTACAAAATTTCGTGATATATCGCCGAAATTTTGGTAATTTCGACACTACCGAGACGAGATGGGCTTCTGAAATAAAAAAAATTCAAATTTCGTAGAAATTTCTATATATTTCGGTATATTTCGTAGAAATACTGTGTATTGAGCAGTATATTTTGGTAAATCTCGTAGAAATACTTTGTGTATTGAGTATTGAACAATTGACTATTATGAAGTTTATGAATTATGACTTTGTGTTTAAACTTTAAAGTTTAAACTAAAGGCTACATTTGACTTTATTTGTGTTTCATTACTTTGTTGAAATTTCTTATTATGTCTTTTAGTACTTAAACAATATGTATTTAATTATCTTATACATCAGGGTACAACCGTATACAGTCAATTAAGGGTGCAAACCCAAAACATCACTTTGAGTTCATTTTTTTTTGCAATATGAAGGTTTAAATGTGTTTATTTAGTTTAAACAAAGGTGTACATGAAGTATCAGGCCTTAATATGGCCAAAAACCCATCGAGATGGAGTGCCAAAATATGGCAGAAAAAAATACCATATTTCGGCAAAATTTCGGTATATTTCGGATATCTCGGTAGGCCCGAGATACCGATATATCGTGAGATATTGAACTATGATCAAGTACCAACACCATGCTTACACGTGGCCAAAAGCATAACTACGATATCCGAATTTAATCATGAACATGCACATTAATGTAATCACAAACACTTGCCTTGCACCGTACTATAAGCACAGCTCACTTACCAAAGGTGAGGACAAGAAGTATGCCCCGTACCGTACTACAGGCTCATATTCTCAATCACAATTAAATAAAAAAGATAAAATATCCATACATCCATAAGCATGCAAGGAGTTGTCATGCTTCCATAATCATAAAGAAATATCATCATAACATCCTTCTCACTATATCTTATGTTATTATGCCCTTAAATCAATGAATTTTTCAACATGGATTTCTCAAACAGAAATTTTAAACACATGCTTGTAAAAGCAGAATTTTAAAATCAAGAGAGGAGAATATTTTTAATATAAAATAAGCACAAAGTATAGATGTTAATTCGCTGGTTTGCTGAAAATCGAATTTCTAAAGAAAAATTTGAAGGTGCTCTAATGGTGGAAGACCTCCCTCCTTCCTCTTATTTTTTCTTCTTCTTTTTTTCCTCCTCTCTTTTCGGCGATCTCTCTCTCTTTCTCCCCTTTTCACGATATATGTCTCGTCCCCTCTTTCTTATTTCCACTCAAACTCCTTTTTTTTTCTAACTTCCTTTCTCTCTCCCTTTTCACGATTTTCCCCCTTTCCTCTTTCAATTCAAATTCTCTTTCACCTATTTAACTCAATCTCTCTTTCTTCTCTAATTTCTTTATTTTATTTATTTATTATTTTCTTTAAACGGTGAAGAGTTCCCACATCTCTACGGTTTTGGTAGTTTCCAGAACTTCTCAACTTCTAGTTTAGTAAATCCTCTCTTTCCTATTTCACCTCCACTACCCATACTACCCACGGTTAGAAGCTTTTCTATTTTATCTCAACATCTCAAGTCAAAAATCAATATTGTGTGGGTCCACTATGCTGCCCAAGGAAAAAGAAATAAAATCACTTTTAATTGCTTCACTCAAGAATCGACCTTTAGACCTCTTCAATTAGGTTAAGTGTATACCACTAGGCTAGATGCTAGCTTATGCATAAATCCCAACAAAATAAATAATTAAGAAAATTAGTCATCTTACCTCAAATTCCAGTGATCGCACCTCCAAAATCAAGATCCCTAATTGGCCGTCGGTTCAGAATCTATGTCAAAGTGTGAAATGTCCAAATTACCCTTATATTTTGGGCACGAGTATTACATCCCTCCCCCCTTATAAAAATTTCGCCCTCGAAATTTACAATTATCTGGATCTCCCCATTATGTCGGGATATTACAAATGGGCCAAAGGAACCTTGAGGAATCGGAGCCTTTCCAGAGGAAAAAAGATGTAAGGGATTCCAAGGATTTGATGATGGAGTGAGGCAGCCCATAAATTCCAGACCAGAAGATGTAAGAAGCTTGCAACACAGACTTGACGAGCACCAGACGACCCGCATAAGAGAGGAGCTTGCCTTTCCAAAGTTGAAGTCTTTTCCTAATGAGGTCCAGCATGGGAGTACAATGATGGGCCGATAATCTGGTTGGAATTAAAGGGAGACCCAAGTATTTGACTGGAAGCTGGCCAATAGGGAAACCACATTTTTCCTTCAAAGCAACTTTGTCCAATTCAGAAACCCCAGCCAAGAATAGAAGGGACTTTGATGGATTGATCTGAAGCCCCAAAGCTTGAAAGTGTTGCAAACAATGCATAATAGACTCAAAGGAGCTAATGGAAGCCTTGGAGAAAATCATGAGATCATCTGCGAAAGCCAAGTGAGATAGCTTGAGGGCTTTGCATTTGGGGATGGGAATGATGAGCTGCTGATCAATGCATAGTTGGATCTCCCGAGAAAGAATTTCCAGAGCTAAAGTGAATATATAAGGGGAGATAGAGCAACCTTAACGAACACCCACAGTAGAGTCAAAATAGCCAGCCGGGCTGCCACTAACAAGCACAGAGAACCTGGGGGTAGATATGCAGCAATGTATCCAATGAATGAATACCGGAGGCAATCCCATCTTAGCCAACACTTTGTCAATGAAATCCCACCTCAAAGAATTGAAAGCTTTTTGAATATCAATCTTCATAAGAGCAGCTGGGGCATGGTTCTTTCTCTCAAATCCTCTGACAATCTCATTGCAAAGAAGAATGTTATCTGAAATATTTCTACCTGGGATGAAGGTGGACTGATTTTCACTGACAAGAAGATCCACAACAGTCTTGAGCCTGAGAGCAAGGATTTTTGCAATGAACTTGTATATCAGGTTACAGTGGGCAATAGGTCTGAAATCCGACATCACTGAAGCTCCCTCCTTCTTGGGAATGAGACAAAAAAAGGTGTGGTACACCCCTTTAATCTGGCTAGGATTAAGGAAAAAACTTCTGATAGCTTTGATGAGATCTTCCTTACTAATTTCCCAAGATGCTAAAAAGAACCCCATACTAAAACCATCCGGCCCAGGAGCCCGGTTCAACTTGAGAGAGTGGATAGCAGTAGTAATTTCAGTCTCCATTGGAATGGCACCAAGGGACTGAAGGAGCTCACTAGGAATGAATTTATTGAGCAAATTATTTGGAATCGGATCCGCAACATCCAAAGAGCCAGTAAAAAGATCCTTGAAGTAGTTTACAGCCATATCTTTGATGTCTTTCACTCTAGTAACTGGAGAACCATCCGGAGCAACCAACTGTAGTATGGAATTGAAGTTGGATCTAGATTTCATGAGTTGTAGTTAAGGTATCCTATGATCTCATCCCATTAATTTCTGGTTCTTTTCCCCATTGGAACAGATACAGGATTTATCTAAAAGTGCATACAGAAACTCTCTTTTTTTAGGCCTTATCTTATAAGTTGTAACCTCTTACTACTTCATTTGAGCTCTCATTTAATCCTTTCAGGCATATTCGCTTGTCCAACAGTTTCAGTAGTCAAGCTTTCTTCTCTTCTGGTTTATGATTGTTTTGTCATTTTTTGTGTATTATCAACGACTTATTAATTTACTTCAAAACTTACATTTTTAGGGGGACTCGTTGTGGTATTCCTGCAGGAGCTTGGGATGCAGTGGTGACTTGTTTCTTCCTTGATACGGCACATAATATTGTTGAATACATTGAGATTATATCAAGGATACTCAAAGGAGGAGGAGTAAGTTCTCAATAATTTTTTTTTTTTTTTTGGAGGGGTGAATGGCATGATCTTGGTGTCATCCCTCAGTCAAGGCAAGTGCTTGCTTTGGTGAAAATGTAGCAGGTCATAAAATGTGTGACTGTTGCTAATTGGTTCTCTCCTTTTTCGTACTGTTTATTTGTCTGGTTGGTAGGTGTGGATAAACTTGGGGCCGCTGCTTTATCACTTTGCAGATATGTATGGGCCGCAGGATGTAATCTCTCTCTCTCTCTCTCTCTCTTGCGCTTCCCTCCCTCCCTCTCTCATATGCACAGATTATAATGACTTTTCTCCCCCTCTCCCTCCTCCCCCTTTTTTTCTCAGGAGATGTCCATAGAACTCAGTTTGGAAGATGTAAAGAAGGTTGCGCTCCAGTATGGATTTCAGATGGAGGTATCTTTTGCAAATTTGATTTTATCACCATATATTCATGCAGCATCACCCAATGACAATGTTTATGAACTGATGACCAAGCATTTACAATTTTTGTGGCAGAAAGAGAAGACTATTGAAACAACTTATACTGGAAATCTTCGATCTATGATGCAAGTAAGTTCTGACATAGTCTATTGACGGAAGTTTTTCTGGACTGGCCTTGTTGTAGAGTGTTATATGGCAGGCCATCTATATCTGCCACATGGAGGGGTGATGTGGCAAGTCTAACCATGCATATTTAGGGAATGGTCTAGACTGGCCGTGTCAATTCCAGAGTCAAATTCAATCTAATACCCTTGAATGCTTGTTCATACATCCCTATATTTGTCAGATGTCCATATATTGGCATGTACCCTCTTGTAATCCTGAATTTTTTCAGTACTGTGTTTTGCTACTTGGCCAACTCCAGTTAAGGTAAAACTTGACATGTGAGCAGGGGTCCTTGGGGCCCATCCATCCACAAAATTAGAGCCCCATCTAACCTGACAAGAAGCAGAACTAATGCCCACGTGGAGATCCTCTCCGCACACCAATGTTCAAGGTTTCCTCGAAATTTCACAAAATATTTCGGTTTCACAATATGTCGAAACGAAACTCCATGCTATATGTAAAAAGGGTAAGGTTACAGTTGAAATTTTGTTGTTTCAGCAAAATTTTGACGATATGTTCTTTTGGTATTGTTTCGACCAGAACGATACAAACTTTTAATATAAAATGTATAGTTTCGAAAGAAATGAGTCGGATTTCGAATCATTCTGTTGGTTTTGCTGGTTTCCTCTTAAGGTTTATAGAAACTGGGTTTTTGGTCAAATCACACTCCCATACAAGCGTCGTACAAGTTGTTGGGCAGTAGTGGTATACATCAAAAGCGACGATTTACTTTATTTGTGATAGTTTTGAGCAATATTCAAAATTGTGTGGAATAGGCCATATAAGAGAATGTATATAGTAGCGTACAACATATATATTACAAACCTAGAGTCCAAAGTTAAAACTTTTACCATTTTTTTGTGTGTTCTTTTACAATCTCAGGGTTCTGCTATGTTTAAAGGGCCTAAAATAGGGTTGTCTAAAAATTTCAGAACCTAATTTGGCTATTTGGGCCTCGAAACCATCCACCAAAACCTTTTGAAATTTCACGGTTTCGCAAAATATTACGGTTTCGAGACTGTTGTTGCACACATGCCCTCTTAGAAATATTGCTGCCCTATCTATGGGTTTGTCTCTCTTTTCATTTTCACTTCCTAAATAATTGAAAATGCATTTGGAGAGGGATGATCTGTGGTTAGGAAAAAGCTTGAGCACTTCAAAGTTAACAGAACAACAGAAGATATGAGCTCCAAAAGTCGGTTAACCTTTTGGGGCTGGTTTGTGGTTTGTGTGATTACACTTCACTTTGTTGTTGTTTCATCAGAAAAAAAAAAAACAGAAGATATGAGCTTTATAGATTGTAATGGCTAAACAGGTTTTGCCTGATCTTAAGTGGTTTGAATAAGGCTCAGTGAGTTGACCATTTCTAAAGGGATAGTCTGGGTATAGACTGTAAATGCAGTCTGTGAAAAGCATTTCCCTATGTTTTGTATGTATCTAGAGTTGCTGTATTTCTCAACCAAAGACAGACACCTTATTCTTAGCATCTACTGTGTGCAAATACTCTTTTTGTTCCTGTTTTACTGATCTTCTCAAATTGCAGAACCGATACTATGCTGCATTTTGGACAATGACAAAGAGGCAAGTCAAGTCATAAATATTTGCCATCTACAAGGTATAAAGTCTAAAAGTACTATTCTTTAAGCAATTTATTTATTGGATAATAGATTCTTTTTACTAGCTTCTTTATACCATGAGATTGTTGTTGATCCTAATTGTGAGGAACACAGGATTGGCAAAAATGACGATGTATGCTGTTTCTTGGAGTTGGCATTTGTGTTTTTTTTTGTAAGTTTAAAAATATTATTCTTTAAACAATTTATCTATTGGATAATAGATTCTTTTTACTACCTTTTTTATACTATGAGATTGTTGTTGATCCTACTTGTGAGGAACACAGGTTTGGCAAAAATGACGATGTATGCTGTTTCTTGGAGTTGGGATTTGTTTTTTTTTCTGCCTTCCCTTACCCTCTTGTCCTTGTTTACTTCCAGAAAAGGTGAAGTTTTATATGAAAGAAAGAAATATGTGGCACCCAATAAACAGTATTGCATGTGATGAGTACCTGTTGTGACTATGATTTCTGGTTTCCTAGGGTCTCTATTCACATTTCAGTGTGTAAAATATCTGAGGACAATCCAATCTCTTTTTTTTTTTTTTGGGGGGGGGGGGAAGGGGTGGTCCTTTGAGATCATTCGCTCTATGAACAGGAGAGGCCCTACCTAGTACCTACTGGCTATGTATAATCTGCGTCAGCCTGCCCAATTGCAAAGTGATGAATCCCCTTTCACCTTATAATAGGATAAGCTTCTATAATTGGCTGATGCTGTTTCATCGAATTTACCTTCTTTTATTTTGGAGGAACTGCATGGACTTGCCCAACCAAAACTGGTCAATACTTTGGTAAAACTATATTCTGGACGATCTGAACTTTCACATTTGATGGGTAGCTTTTGTCCCCAGTACTGGGGACCCACTGTGCACATATGGGCGCTGCTGCACCGCATGATGCTCACAGCAGCACCCCCAGTAGTGGGGGCGATAATTTTCCACATTTAATTACTGTCCAAACATGATAGTATTATTATCACCATGGCATATGAATGTGTTGTTGGGATACATTTGTTCCTTGGTATTCTACTCTGAGGAAATAAAAGCTGTTGAGACTCTTAAAGGTTATCTCCAAATACCTGCAGCACTTTCGTCCCATCGATCTGGATCCTCTACTTCCGAGCTGGCCCTATTGCCGTGCGCCTCACACACTGCAAGGTGTAAAAGACTGCCTTACCCCTGCCTAGTGGTCTTTTTGTGCCTTGCTGTGTATGGGGCGTACGCGGCAATACAGGCAGCTCGGCAGTAGAGGACCCCGACGCATCCACTCAACTACCATTGAATAAAACCTGGATCAGGGAGCTGCCATGTTGAGACCCTTATTTTTAATTCCTTTAATTATCAATTTTTCCTCAAAAGGCAGACCAATTTCTTACAATATTAAAGAAAGGAATTATTGAGTAGAATTTTGGCACTAGACCCTGTACAGAAACCTTATAATTTGAAATTGTTGACTACAAAAATTGGAAAAGACCACCAGGATCTTTGACTTTGTGGAATTCCATTAATCAGTGGATTCAATGTCCATTATTGTCTTTTACCATTTTGGGTCAGTCCCATCTGATAACATTCCAGATACGGATTGGTTTTAGGGGAGTCTGGTGCAAAGGTGAAGGTGTGATTTGGTACTTACTGGTGGATCATAACTATCCCATACTTCCATTGTTGGGATACTTTAGTCAAATTATTCTGTTGGAGATTTCTTATTCAATATGAAAAATGAAAAAGTCTGTCTTATTCAATATCCCCTGGAGAAATCTGGATCTAGAGTGTAATTAATAGTTGGAGCGTTGTTCTTTGTGCTGCATCACAGTCTGCGTCCAGGTACATGGAGGTGGGTACAATGACCACCCTGCCCCTTGCACAGGCTGCCCTGTGGCACAGAGAATATTCTCCTTTAATATTTTTATCTATTATAGATCTGGGTAATTTTCTCAAAAAAAAAATCTCAATCATTTTTTTTATACATGTCCTCACTCTGGCGAGACATCTAGAATTTTTATCAGCTGCTATAACTGGAGCGTTGCTGTGCGCATCGTGCGGTGCAGTAGCAGCCATGTGTGTACAACGGGCCCCATTGTGCGCACATGGCCGTTGCTGCGCGCTCCAGTTACAGCAGCGGGTGAAGGTCCTGACATCTATGGGTGATTAAAAGCTAAAAACGGTAATATCCCATTAAAATGGTATTTTTCGTAATTTTTCAACGACAAGGAATTGAAATGATTCTATAATTGCATACCAAGTGCCACTTCTGAGTCTATCATGGAATCAATAATATCAATATTTGTCAAACGGCAATCTTACTCTCAAAAATCATGGAATAAAAAGAAATCACTTCCACCTGAAATCATGGAATTGGAGCGGAATTATTGCCAATCGGGGCTTAATCTGATTTCTGATACTTGATTTTCAGAAACATATATCAAGATCATTAAAAAAAAAAAGAAAAAGTACATATCCCCCTCCCCTGTATTATAGCCTAATTACACCTTCATGCCTTGCATTTTCCTCAATTATCCTCTGACCCCTCTATTTTACAAAAATTACTATTACACTCCTACCGTTACAGTCCGTCTGTTAAGTGTTGACATGGCTTAATAAATTTTTTCATAATCTCCAAACTAACCCTGAGTTCCTTGTGAGATGACCCATTTACCGTTTTGATAAAAAGGAAAATAAGACTCACTTTCCCTTTCTTCTTTCTCCCAACTTCATCTTCCACCTCTAAACCTTGACATCGATGGCGACAAAACCCCCTCCCATTGCCTAAGTCTTCTGCAGCTAGAGAAGAAAGGCGTCGAGAAGGTATCTCTGAAACTCCATCTTCTTGCTCTAGTTTCAACCTTACTACTCTCCTATCCGACGAGTTTCTCTTCCGGGTATTCTCCAAGCTTCTTGATTCCACCGCCACTTCCGCCACCTCCTCTAAATGTTTACAGTGTTTCTTTATTCTCTTCTCAGTTTTTCTTGTTATTTTGGTGTTTACACCCTATTTTTTGCTATATTTCGGTCAACAAAGAAATAGACCGAAATTTATTTTAGTCAAGACTGACCAGTCAGTAAGTGGTCGAAAATGAAAACGGTCAGTAACAGTGACCAATAAACAGTCAACGATCGACAGACGGTGACTGACCGACGAATGGTCAATGACCGACAAATGGTTAATGACTGACGAATTGTGAGTGATCGACGGAAGATTGAGAAACAGATAGTTATGAAACTATCTAGTAGCTGCAGAAACTACCTAAGGATGCTTATAAAAGAGAATTCCAACCATAGAGGAAAAAACCCCTGACTTTTGTAGGGAGGATCAACATTCAAAGGAGGCATCATGTTCGTAGCATCAGCAGGATATTTGACATCATATTGTTAACATCAGCAGGCTAGGAATGAAGACATCATGTTATAGCATCAACAGGCCATGGTAACCATGTGATCTACCAACATTAGCAGGCCATTGGCACCATGTTATCAACATTAGCAGGTTTGAAACGGGCATCATGTTATCAATATTAGCAGGTCATTGGCACCATGCTATCAACATCAATCGGCCAGGAATGGAATGTTGATTTTTATCATCTTTTACTCTTAGATGTTTGTCTTTTATTCTTTAGTTTTTTTTGCTGGAGATGGATTCCGACCACCACTATCTCATTTACCCATGTTTCACGAGGCATTATTTTTTTTGTTTTAAATTAATATTATCAATTTTCTATCTTTCTTCTTTCTTGGCATTGTGATTTTCATCACTAAAAGTCCTTGGAGCGATCGAGGCAATGGAAAAAAACCCCTTTCTTTCTTGGTCAGAAGTCAGATTCAATCATTTTATCATCTCTTGAGTCCTCGAGACTTTGGCACGCCTATGCATTTTCAACTCATGCCGTTTACCAAAAAGAGGGTAAACATTTGGTTTGCTACTGTTGAATCTGTTCCGGGCCTTAGTTGGATCATGGATGCTAAAACTTCTCAGATCAAGTCCTTGGATCTGAAAATTTGTGGCTTGAATCACACCCAAGATTTGATCCTAACTTACCAGTTTGAAATCAAACGAACCTCTCTATTGTGAGAATCAAATCGCTGAAACCAATATGGTCTTGTCTTCCACCAAGCCCAATTTGCAGGAATTTATTATTGTTTTGACTAGATTGAAAAAGGAGGGGAAGAAATCGGTTGAGTTAGTTAATTGACTTGAGGTCTCTGTTTCTAACAAGAATTTCTCGTTACAGGTGTAGTGAGATGGTAGCACACTGAGAGCGAACGAGAAAGTGGAGAGAGAAAAAGAGAGTAAGTCTTTGTCCATCACCTTCCTCCTTTATCACTGCCTCCGAAGGGCAGCAAGTCAGTGGCTTTTGTGTTATATTCACTCCAAATCGGTTGCGGAGGTGGTGGTGGTGCAAGGTGACCTTGAACTAGGGATGCAACAACATGTTTTTAGTGCACGATATCGGAACGGGTATCGACAACACGCAAAATCAATACGATACTGATACGGTATTGGCCTGGATCGATTGTATCTGACAAAATTACCCTTGAAATTCCTTAAAAAATGAGTTTACTGATCATTTTACCCCTTGTCCGTACTCTGCTACCGATATGATGTCGGCACGGTATCTGTATCGGTGACTAGCAAAATCGATATGTATTGTCCGATACGGGTGATACGATACCGATACTTAGAACCATGTGCAACAGGGTCGGGTTGGGCCGGGCTTTATAGAACCCTAGCCCAACCCTAAGTCCCCTTAGTTGGGCCCAGGCCCGACCCGACCCTGACTCGGGGTCTAAAAAATCCAACCCTGACCCGCCCTTAGGGTCGGGGCGGGCTGACCCTGATTGGCCCTGATCATGGGCAGATGAAGGAAATGCATGGGTTGGAATGGGTTGGGGAGAAAATTTATCAATTTTATGAAAAATAACACTATCATAAAATGTATTATATCACTTTTTGTCTTCATCTATAATATAATATGGGAAGTAGTTTTTGCACGGGAGTGTGGCCTACGCTAGCACTCCCTTCTGTGTATCTCTCTCCTCCTTAAAACAAGGGGGCAAATGTGTCTTTTCACATGGGGAGGAGAGAGATAGACTCATGGGAGTGTTGGCGTAGGCCACACTCCCGGCCAGAGAACTTTTTCCCATATATTATATAACAAAATGTGGGTGACGTTTAAAGTTTATAATATGGGCTCATGTTCTCTGTGCTGCCGCACAAGCTACACCTAGATACATGGCCCTGGCACTTAGGGGGGCAGGGTGGTCATTGCACCCACCATCTTGTGTCTGGGCGCAACCTATGCCCCTGGCACAGAGAATATTTTCCCTTATATCAATATATGTTTTATAGTATAACTTAAAACAAGGTTGGTCGGGCCGGGGTGGGCCAGGCTTCGCTCAAGTCCTCAACCCTGGCCCGACCTGACCCTCATTCAGGGCCAAAAATTTCCAGCCCAGGTCCTGTTCGGGCTCAGGGTGGACCAGGGCGGGTTTGGGCCGACAGGGCCAAACTTGCAACCCTACCTTGAACCGTCACCGTGCATCACATAAAGAAGTAGTAGTTGTCTATTTCAATGAAAAATTGAATGGCTCCTCCTTCATTCGACGATGATCGTGTGATGAGCGCCATTAACACTACCATAACTGTGGCAATCGATACAGACAGGAATAGCCTCTCCGCCGTGAAATGGACAATCGATCACCTCTTGAATACAAATTCTCAGCTCACCACACCCACTTCTCCCATCGCTTCTTGCAAAACCGTAGATACCCATCTCTAATTCATCATCAATTTCTATTATTGTTTGTATCAATTTGGCAACATTCTTAATCAAAGCGGCACCAGATCTCAAAAGGAAAAGTGGTATCGATCCGATCAACCACTCATCTTCCACAGCTTCAAGCCCCTGAGAATTCCGACCTACAAGATGCCATCAAGTGTCAGTCATATAATAACCACTATATTGTGTTGAAAAATCGATGGAGTTTCAGATATACCTTCTCCGGAGATGGCTTGTTTTGTTTCGGCCGGAGTTTGCAGGAGGACTTCCTTGGAGTTCGCTGGAGATGCTTGGAGGTAGATGGAGATGAATCGTTTTCCTCTGTTAGACTGTTTTAGGTTGAAGATGATGAAAAGGGTAGAATTGGTATTGTATTTTTAATATTTTTGTAAAAGATAAAAATTGTCTTTTCGAACTAATAAGTAACAACAGGTTAACACCGTCAGCCAAGGTCAAAGTGTAATTGGGAAAATGCAAGGGGGGAAAGTATAATTAGACTATAGTACAAGGGAGGGAGCTGGGGGTTTAAATAACATGTGTTTATTTCTAGTAAATGTATCCCTTGGGTTGGGTTTCTTTGAAGGTTTGCTTTCGACGGATAAACAGAAATGGAAAAGTACGGTACTGTCCACCTCTGCAACACTCACATCATCCGGGATCGCCGCTGCAATGGTACCTAGTCGCGGAACGCCGAAAAAAAAGAGGTTAGAATCACTCTCCTCTCTTCTCTATAATCTTCTGCAGTTCCGGTAGCGCCGCCTCCTCCACCACCATCTCCATCAACGAAAGCTTTGAGCTTTAAACTTTAAATTCCACTGGAACCCCTTCTTTTCCTTCTTGTCCTCCTATCCCAGGCAAACTTTGAAATACTCCAAGAAACCTGCTTTTTACCATCCAATGTTCCTGCGATTTTCCAGCGTTTGGGTCTTTGCAATGGCAAGTAAGATTACCTCCTTTAGTCCTCCCATCAAGAAGGAGGTGAACCAGAGAGCTCGTAGTCCTTCTACCCGTTGGCAATGACTTCCTTAACTCTCAATTGATGTGAAACATTCGTGTAGTCCAATTTTGCATTCGGAGGGAAAAATTAGCTATTTGACTATCAAAAACTACAAATCTGTGTTTTCTAACTTAATTGTGCAGTCCCCTCTCTCGGTGTAACAGTAATTATATTATTTTGATTGTTTATTCCGTTACTTTATTGGTAGTATTGAAATTTTGCTTTTAAGTTAAGGGTTTTGAGATTCTCTTGTTTTTTTTTTTTTCTCTGAATGCTTTTGTGGTCAAGTGCGTCTTGTCTAGTACCCATGTTGCACATTGTAAGTCGCAATACCTGGACGTAATAACCTCAATATACCAATCATGCCATTTTAGCAAAGAGTGTTGCTTTTACATTTTATACTGTTTATTTATTTATTTATTTTTTGTGATTCAGTGTAGTGCATCCCTGGATGGGGCATTAGTGGTCTTGTATGCTCTATAGAGGTGCCTGTTGAAGATGGTTTAGTGTAATCTCTTTCTCCATTGTAAGTGAATTGGTTTTCCATTTTTTCAACTCTTAGCAAGAAGAAATGATAGAAAACAGGAATGGGTATGACCTGTGTGTAGGTCTATTTATTCGCATAAGGAGCTTATTCCCATAATTACCTTCATTCTGAATCCTATGCGGGAAATTACATTATGAAGTTCATACCTTGTCTTTAAACTCAACTTCTCTAGAACTCACATTATGCGAACAGGAAGCTCAAATATCATTGACGCAGCAACAATTTCTTGGCTGGACCGGTATGACTCAATCTGGAAACCTAGGCCAAGAAGAACTAGGTCCAAACCTGGTTTTCGGTTCTATAGGGGCTTATTTGAGGTTTTTGTGTCATTTGATGTTTATTAAATTTCTTTTTATTCTTGTTTATCGGTTGATAGGCATGGGGTAGAGTTTGTTTCAAACTCACCATAAGTTTGGAGTTTGTTTAGGAGTCCTTTTTTTCAACGACATTATATTGTTGAGGGTTGATTTATTGTATTTTGTAGACTCAGTTTGTGGGTACTTTGAGAAATTTGTATCTCTTTGTTGCGATAGGGGGTATTAGGGTTACGAGAATCTCTTTATAAACACAGAGAGGCGTGAGGAAGAGTGCATGTAACCCTTTTTTTGTGAAACTGCTCTCATCTCTCCGTGGACGTAGGCAACTTGCTGAAACATGCAAATCCTAGCATTGCAGTTGTATGTGATTGTTTCTTCTGTTTATTGTGTTTTTTGGGATCATGAATAGGTTTCCATTTCTACATATATATGTAACTCCATCTATTGAGTAGAGATCAGATTGAATGACATTTGAGTTTGAGTTTGCCTCTCATGGCTGTAGAGCTGCGGGTTTGTGATCTGTGACCAGATTGGTTGATTGTTCTGTCTTTCTTCTTTTGTTATTCTCTTCCATTTTCCTTAGTTCTTATATCTCAGGTACATTTCTACCTTTTTTCCTCCTTTTACTCTTCTTTCATTCTTAATACTATTCTTGCTTCTGCCTTCATATTTCTTGCTATTGGCGATATTGCTGGATTGAGAAAATTTGATAGAACTCCTGATCTCTAACCTGTACGGTCTGAAATTCTTGGGGGTTACTTCTTCCCCCAAGGGCGACCTAAACCTTAGTGTTTTATTCCCAACAAATCTTCATGCTGGGAGCTATCAAATTGAAACTAAACTTGAACCTGCAATTACTGCCTCGTAGTACTTGCAGAATTTTTTTTATTTTATCTGTCTTCAATTTTGAGTGCTTGTTGTATGAAACAATAGGTCTTCCGGTTTGTGACCTTCCCCAAAAGTTACTGTCCATTCAAAGTCCATACCGGTGAGTTCTCTCACCTGAAAGCGAGCTGACTCTAATGCCCTGACTGTTGGTCGGGAGGTTTGGGATGACCAACTCTTTAATTTGCTAATAAGGACAAAACTCTGGGTACATCCTGAAAGCCCCTCCTTTCTGAATTTTGTTTTGTTTAACCCCAATGTTTTCTGAGATTCTAGAAACATCCTAATGTAGTTCTAGATAGGGTAAAGCCCTACCAGAAGCCAATTAAACCAGGACCAATAACAAGGAATTAAGGGGCTGTTGGTTCTGCAGTTTCAGTAGGACAGAATTGCTGTTTTAGGTCAAATCTAGGGCTTTGGTTTGGATAATGGAAGGGGGGCTTAGGGGGTATGTCTAGGCAGGTTTACAGGACTCTAATAATGTAGGTATTATAGAGTTTTAAGTGTTTTGAAAATTCTGTAAAACTGGGCAGTAAGTCAGGATCGACTATGGGTTTTGGGGAAATTAATGAAGGATGAGGGGATTAGGGTTTTGATGGACAATATGGCTGTGCAGCAAGATCTAGAGTTTAATGGAATTAGGGTTTAATGGAATTCAACCAAAAATAAAAGGGATCAATTGGCGAAGGGAGTAGAGGATTAGAAGAAGAAATTAATGAACAAGTTGCAGCAGAAATCCACTAGCAGCAGCTTGGAAAGAAGTGAAGGATAGAACTACCTTCGAATTGGGATCCTCCTGGCCGTCACGGCGCAAGGAGTCGATCGGATTCCATCAATCCCCTTCCACCTTGATAGAACCACAATGATGCACACTCACAAGGAGCAGAGGAGCAGCAACAATGGCAGCCAACAAACAAAAGCTTTTTTCATTAATCAAATTCGTGTTCAAGGCTTTGCCCCATTACAACCTTAAATAAAAGACTCAAAAATAGACTTCTACTCTAAAAAGGAAAGGCCTAACCCAATCTTTAACTTATTAGGCAACTTAAACTAATTAGGAAACTAAAATACTAAAAGAAATAAACTCAAAACCTAGCTGGACTTATAGAATCCTAATCCAGCCCAACTTACATCACATGACCACTTCAGTTGTCACATGACCACTTAAACAAGTCACATGATCATTTAAGTGATCACATGACCACTAATTACATAAAAATCAAAACTAAGGAATTAAAACCGCTAATCCCGTTTTCAACCTAATTACCCATATTTTAGGCCCATAAAAGTGGCCTATTACATAGAAAACCCATGGGATCAAAGGCCCAACATACATATAACCCAACCCTAGACTTATTTCTAAAGAAATAAGCCCATTTCGGTGATGAATCTGCATCAACTCTCCCCAACTTGAAAAAATTTGTCCTTGAATTTTGCAGTGATGAGGGGGAAACAACATATGAGTAGCAGATTCAACCATTCCCAAACAAAATTCTGGTGATGCAGGAACATTAGGGATGAAGTCTTCAAGGTGTGGAGCTTTCTCTTCGAAGAACCATGGTGGCATAACAAACTCTATGTGTTCGATCTCTGAATCACCCGTGAATGCCCTATCCATAGAGTTTTCAGTGTTAATAACCTTCTTAGACACCAGCTCCACCTCTTCATCTTCTACTGTATCAGCCTTAGCTACATTGGTTTCTTCGACATAGACCACTTCAGTAGGATCTTCTACATGTTGATTTTCCATCTTTGAAGCTATAGGAGTGATCTCTTTCTGTTCATCACAATTCACTGTCACTTCAGATTTATTTTCAACTTCCTTTGGAAATGAAAATATGTATTCTCTATATCTGTCTGTGTCTTCTCTGTAACCTCTGAGTCTATCCCTGTGATCTCTGGAAGGGGTGACTCTTTGTTCTCCCAATCGTTGTAACCTATCCAGGATGGCTTCAGTTGCAGCCCTTTGTTTAGCAGCAAATTTCTGGAACAATTCCAACATAGTAGCCATAGGATCTGCTGATGGATTTAGTACTTGATTACCATGCTGGTCCATGGCTTTGATACCAAATTATGTAGTTCTAGATAGGGTAAAGCCGTACTAGAAGTCAATTAAACCAGGACCAATAACAAGGAACTAAGGGGCTGTTGGTTCTGTAGTTTCCATAAGACAGAATTGCAGTTTTAGGTCAAATCTAGGGCTTAGTTTAGGATAATGGAAGGGGGGCTTAGGGGGTATGGCTAGGTAGGTTTATAGGACTCTAATAATGTAGGTATTCTAGAGTTTTAAGTGCTTTGAAAATTCTATAAAACTGGGTAGTAAGTCAGGATCGACCGGTTTTGGGAAAATTAATGAAGGATGAGGGGATTAGGGTTTTGATGGACAAATATGGCTGAGCAGCAAGATCTAGAATTTAATGGAATTCAAGCAAAAATAATGGGGGATCAATTGGGGAAGGGAGTAGAGGATTAGAAGAAAAAATTAATGAACAAGCTGCAGCAGAAATCCACTAGCAGCAGCTTGGACAGAAGTGAAGGATAGAACCACCTTTGAATTGGGATCCTCTCGGCAGTCATGGTGCAAGGAGTCGATCGGATTCCACCAATCCTTTTCCACCTTGATAGAACCACAAGGATGCACACTCACAAGGAGTAGAGGAGCAACAACAATGGCAGCCAACAAGCAAAAGCTTTTTTCATTAACCAAATTCGTGTTCAAGGCTTTGCCCCCTTACAATCTTATATAAAAGACTCAAAAATAGACTTCTACTCCAAAAAGGAAAGGCCTAACCCAATCCTTAACCTATTAGGTAAATTAAACTGACTAGAAAACTAAAATACTAAAAGAAATAGACTCAAAACCTGGCTGGACTTATAGAATCCAAATCCAGCCCAACTTACATCACATGACCACTTAAATTGTCACATGACCACTTAAATTGTCACATGACCACTTAAACAAGTCACATGATCACTTAAGTGATCACATGACCACTAATTACATAAAAATCAAAACTAAGGAATTAAAACAGCTAATCCCGTATGCAACCTAATTACCCATATTTTAGGCCCATAAAAGTGGCTTATTACATAAAAAAACCCATGGGATCAAAGGCCCAACATACATATAGCCCAACCCTAGACTTATTTCTAAAGAAATAAACTCATTTCGGTGATGAATCTGCGTCACATCCTCTTCAATTTTATTTCACGTTTAATCCTACAATCTGTTTTCTCACCCAAAAGGTGTTCCAAACTTCCACATATTTATAGAATTGCCATTGTATCTTAGATTTGTTACTGTTGAGAAGTGTACCACGATAAGGGGAGTGTCCCTATTGTGGTTGAGTCCATTATGATTTCCTTTATTGTTTTATGTCTTTAATTGTTAGGAGTTAGGAGTTAGGAGTCAGTTTCCTAGTCTAAGTTAGCTACCTATTTTAGATTAGGTTTAGTTTCCTTTTCCTTTTATGATTGTAATGGTTTTATTATAAATAAGATACTTGAGGGAGGAAGCAAACTAAGACATACGGCTCCTCCCCTTGCGCTACTCTTCTCCTCTTCTTTCTTCTCTCTTTTCTCCTCTATAAGGTTATTGGTTACGAGTCCTAGGTTTTCTACATGGTATCGTGTTGTAACCAATACACGATTATCACGTAATTGCCGTTTTGAGAGTCGATTTTAAATTACGGCTTGAAGAAGGAAACCTAGTTCATAGAGGAAGAAGAGGACCTAGGGTTTCACATCTGGTTTCGATGAAAGTTTGAAATAGTGTCCGAAGATCATACCGAAGTTGGGTGTGCATCGATTGCGGAATCTTGCCGCTATTGTTGTCGTTTTACCGCTATGATCGATTTTCCGTTGAGTAATCGATTTACCATGGAAGATTTGTTAAGGAATATCGATTTCTTTGCTGAAATTACAGGCTTTATCTCTGTGGACGGTATTACAGAACCAAGAAGAAGCATGCTGAATCTTTAATCCTTGTCGATTGGTTCTTAGATGCGGGTTGAAGGGTGCCCTGTAAGGCGGCTCAAGTCTTTGAAGATTTCCTTCGAAACTTTCCTTTAGTTGTGAGAGTCGAAGCCTCTAGCAATGAATGCCCGCACTTCTACCGCTGCGCAGCTCCAGTCCTTGATCTCGAGAACGGTGGTCGATTGGAGCTCTGTTTGGGTGCAATCCGGAGGTATTTCCATCACCTACTTACCGTTAAAACCCTAGGATAAACAGAGCATCCCCAAAGGAGTTCTTTCCTTCGAAACCTGTTGGGTTTTCCGTCTTTGGTTTGTGCTAGAGGTAGGAGGCGACCTCTTCAACTTCCCCTTTCCAAGAATTTTCTTTTTCTACTTTTATTACCCCACTTTCCAATTTTACCCTTCCATAATGTAAATAACCCCTTCTATCCTTTAATCTGTTTTCTTCCAAGTTAGTCCTAAATCTATAAATTAATTCCCATTATGTCCCCATCGCTTCTTCAATTACCCATAGCCCCTTTTCTCGGTTTATTGCATTGCCCTCCTCCCTTAAATTTGGCCTTGCTTATGCATATATATGGATTTCACTTAAATTACGATTCGCCATGACCTCTTGGTATTCCTATTGTATACTTGGATGGGTCCATCCCGAACGAAAGTGGGTATTTTGACCGGGTTCCACATCAATGGAGATTGAATGATGTTATTCTGAATTACCATTGGGTATACATATATGCCATATTATTGCTTTTGTGGGCCGGATCGCATCAATTTGTTTTTTGGCAAATTGATACTTAAATGATATTGAGGTTGGAGTTTGTTTTGAGGGGAGATTGGAAATTATTGAGATGCTGGTCATATACCAAACCGCCATTGCCCTTTTAATTCGACATTTCTTTAAAATTCTTGAAGTATAGTTGCCAGTGGGCCCCGAACACAATTGGGATTTGTACTTCTTTAAAGATTGGACCTTGCATGGTGGTTGTTGGCTCCAGTGAGGGGAGGTTAGAAACTGATTTTGGAATTTTTATATCTACGGTTGTGATTTGCGGTGCTCTTGTTTATGGAATTTTTTTTGTGATGCCCGTGCTATGCAATGTTGATTATTGGCTGTTGTTTGTTCACGTGTCTGCTACACGTGAGGGGAGATGGAATTGGATATTATTATTTGTATATCTCGCTGCACAAGTCATCAATTGGAGAGTCTTACCTTTCTCAAGAATATTTTGGTGAAGATTTTTCAAGATTTATTTCGGTGAAGATTTTTACTTTTGAAGGAAACTTGAAGTTGCTGCCCTCCATCTTTTAAGCATGTTATGAAGATTGACAGGAAAATTCCATTTTGTGCGATTGAATTGATTCTTACTTTGAAGATCGAGTTCTTTCCTTATATTGAAGATCGAGTCTTCTCTTATTAGAAATCAAGTTCCGCAATTATTGGAGAACATCTGTCATCGTTACCTATCTCGTTGTTTTTGGATTGCGAGTTGATGTTATCTATCGTCTAGTGCTTGGGCTGATATTTCTATTGGTTTTATCGAATTTCTCTCGTGCTCATTGAAGTCTACAACTACTATTCAAGATTGGTGTTGAGTTTGATTTTCTATTCTTTTTAGTCCAAGCTGGAGCCTTTCTTTTGATATCTGTATACTCCGCCTTGAGGGGGAGTGTTGAGAAGTGTACCACGATAAGGGGAGTGTCCCTATTGTGGTTGAGTCCATTATGATTTCATTTATTGTTTTATGTCTTTAATTGTTAGGAGTTAGGAGTCGGTTTCCTAGTCTAAGTTAGCTACCTATTTTAGATTAGGTTTAGTTTCCTTTTCCTTTTATGATTGTAATGGTTTTATTATAAATAAGATACTTGAGGGAGGAAGCAAACTAAGACATACGGCTCCTCCCCTTGCAGCTACTCTTCTCCTCTTCTTTCTTCTCTCTTTTCTCCTCTATAAGGTTATTGGTTACAGGTCCTAGGTTTTCTACAGTTACTTGTGGCATAGAAACCCAAAATTAGGGTTTTGGAACCCTAGGTTGCATTATTTGGTATCGGAGCTTAAGGCTCACCTTGCTGTCCTAGCTCTCAGTTTTCCCTTCTCTTTCTAAAACCCTATTTTTATTCATAGTGGCTAATAGCGAGGTTTTACAGCAACCGAACTCCTATAAGGAGGAAAATATGGCAGAAATTGCCCATCTCACAGACTGGGTTACCTCCTTAGAGGCTTCTAATAGCTCACTTCAGGCTAGTATTGATAACCTCAACATGAATGTCACTTTTCTTCAGACCATGATGACATCTCTACATAATCCGTTGATAGATTGATACCTTTTGACAAAGGAAAGAGTCCAATTCAGTTTGGGGACACCTCCAATTCCTTCCCATAGCTGTCTAGCTTTCCTCACAGCCAATCTCCACCAACAATTCCCATTCCTCCCAATCAGCATGACCTGAATTTCTTTGGAGGGAGTGTGGGTTCTCAACAAGAGAGGGGGGGGGGGGGGGCTTACATTAACCCACCACCATCACATGGGGCTGGTAGACCTCTTGATGATCCTCCTCATGAAGCTGAATGATGAGCCAGATTGAATGTTCACGATTTGTATGGGGATAACAATCTTAAACAGCTCCTTGATTAGACTTATAGTCTGGATATCTTCCGATGTTATAGCTTGATTGAGGTCGGGAAATTTTTATTTGTCGGACCCAAGTTGAAGGGCGCGGCTCGGGTTTGGTGAATCAATTCCCAATAGCAGAATCAAACTCAAGGTATTGGGTTGGTCAACACTTAGGCTGAAATGAGAAAGGCCATGAGGCAGAGATTTTTTCTTGCCATCCAAAAGTGGCGTATGCACCTTTAATTTATATATAGTTGAGGTATGGTAGTATGGCAGTTGAAGATTATGTGGCGGAGTTCTATTACTTAGCCACTAGGTTAGACTTTTGAGTGGAATAAAGTTTTTAGTGGCACAGTTTCGGAATGGATTTTTTTTTTTGGTAAGCAGTTTCGGAATGGATTACACCCTCAGATCAGTGCTGGATTGGCTTAGAGTAGACTGCCTACAGTGGATGACGTGGTACAAGTGGCGTATCAGGCAGAGAGTTTGAAAAAGCCATACAATTGGAAGAGCTTCATACACACCTTCTTTAAAGGTGATAGCGCCAGTCAACCATCTTCTCACCTGGGAAAGCTGTTCAATAAAGTGAATAAACCATAGGTCAACGGGTCTTCTATGGCATCTTCATTGCCAAACCACACCTCGACTAGTGGGCGTGGTATAAGACTACTTTGAAGACAAGGGCTTAGATATAGTGCTTCTCATGTGAAGGATAGGGGCATTTTTTTGCTCAGTATCCTAACCATCTGGTAGCTTTTACTGAAACAGGCACTCTGGTAGCCACTGCTTTAGGATAGAACAAGATAGTTTATTTAAAAGCAGAGCGTGAGCCTATTGAAGGCGTCAGAGTGAGAGTGATGGGGGAAGACAACCTTGCTACAGTCTTCGTCCTCCTTTTGGTCACACATAAAATCTCTGAAGAGGATGATTGACGCCATAATAGCATTTTTCAGACAAGGGTGAAGTGCAACGATCGTTTGTGCACCATGGTTATTGACAGTGGTTGTACCAACTTCGTCTTTGAAGATGCAGTTCACAAGCTTAGGTTGAAGACAGAGCCACATCCCAACCCCTACATGGTTGCTTGGGTAAACAACACCAATCTCAAAATCAATGATAGGTGTTTGCTCACATATTCCATCGATGGCTTAGTGGATGCAGTATAGTGTGACATTTTACCTTTCAAGGTTTGTCATATTCTCCTTGAGCTATGTGGTTTTCGATAAGAAGATGTAGCGTTGTTTGCATGAAAATAACTTTTCTTTCAAGCACAAAGGGCTAGAGATGAAGCTTCTTCCTACTAAGGACCTCCAAGCCCTAAATCTCAAGCGGACGCCCGGGGGGGGGGGTGGACGTTTCTCCTCCAACAAGTTGTATCGGACAGCATCCTTGATCCTCATCTGAACTTGACCTTGTCAAGTTCTTTTCAGTGGGGGAGAATTGAAGCGGCCAGCATGACCTAGTCTGGAAACCTAGACCATGAAGAACTGGGTCCAAACCTGTTTTTCAGTTCCATAGGGGGCATTTACGTTATTTTCTTTTTATTTTGATTATTTTATCATTTAATGTTTATTAGTTTTTTATTCCTGGTTAGTAGCTGATAGGCATGGATTGGAGTTTGTTTCAAACTCTACCATTGTTGGAGTTTGTTTAGGAGTCTTTTTCTTTTGTTTTAACAACATTATATATGTAACCCCATTGATTGAGTGGAGATCAGATTGAATGAAATTTGAATTTGAGTTTGCCTCTCATGGCTGTGGAGCTGCGGCTCTATTATGACCAGGTTGATCGACTGTGCTGTTCTTCCTCCTCCTGTATCTTCCTTATATCTCAAGTAAAATACAATCTTCTTCTTCAATTCTTGTTACTGTTCTTGCTTCTGTGCTATTATTTCTTGCAATTGGTGATAATGCTAGATGGAGGAAATTTGATAGAATTCCCTTGTTTTCTTACCCTTTTGGCCTGAAATTCTGGGGGTTGGTTCTTTCCTCAAAGGAGACCAAAACCTTAGAATTTAACCCCAACAAATCTTCTTGTTGCGAGATATCAACTTGAGACAAAACCTGAACCTGTAACCAAGGATTAAGGTTTTGGTTTCGAGGCCGGTTTCAACCCTAGACAAAACCGAAACTTCCCAGGTTTCGACCGAAACATGGTCAAACCATGGAATTGTTCTGGGCTAAATTCGAAACCTAGGTTCCCAGAAATTGGTTTTTTAACCATTTTTTTAATGCTGCCTACTTTTACCATTTTACACCTATTGCATGAATTAGTTTCACAACAAAACCATCTAAAATGGTACTTGTGGTTTGGGCCCAAGTTTGCTTGTATGTTGAATGTTTCTGTACACTAGCCCTACTACTGAAAATGTAAATATGCAATTAAAACAATCAAAATATGCATTAGGTTAGGAAAATATAAGTATACAACACTCACCACTCAATACATGGAGTTTTATGATGGGTTTAATCCGTGAGCTACGTACCACTGAAGTTGTTGTTGACGCTCCTCTTAATGCAACACATATGTATCCCATGCAAGGATCGAGGTATCAGTTTCGAAGGCTCAAGGCTGGTTTTGGCCATTGCCAAAACTGAGATATCTCAGGTTTCAACTGGGTTTCGGTCCAAACCTAGGATTTTTCTGGGATAATTGAAACCTAGGTTTCGAGGCCCAGAAAATGGTTTTTTGACCATTTTTTTTGCTGCCTATTTTTAATATCTTACACCTATTCCATGAATTAGCTTCACAAAAAAGCCACTCAAAATGGTAATTGTGGTTTGGATCCAAGTTTGCTAGTGTACGCTGGATGCTGCTGTACACTAGCCTTATTATAAACACTGCTTACATATAATTTATCTACTGGAAATGTAAATATACAATTAAAACAATCAAAACATACATTAGGTTAGGGAATACAAGTATAGAACACTTACCACTCAATACATGGAGTGTCTTGGCGGGTATAAATCCAAAACTCTACTCTCTTCTTTTCTACTTTCCTAAAACATCTGAAATTTAGGGTTCCATTTCTCACCAAGCCAATTCTACAGATTCCTGACCTCAAATTGATTGGTAAATTAAAGTAAATTTAAAAAGAGAACTCTTTCTGTGACTTCTAAGCTTAAAGTTTCGATTAGTGTTCAAGTATGGATTGTTTAATTTTAGATATATTCAGCCATCATTGTAAGTTAATGTGGTTCTGGAGTCTTATTAGAGTCAAATTGGTCTTTATTTTGCAGGAGGCTCGGGTTCATTAGTTTGTCTGTCAGTTCAACTTACCACATTTAGAGAAGCAATTGGTCATCTGGCCAAGGGAATGCTTTGAACAGCTCTGAACATTTGCAGTGAGTTATGAAGGAAATCGTGACTATCCAACTTGGAGGTTTTGCCAACTTCATTGGCTCTCACTTTTGGAACTTTCAGGTGAAATATCGGTCCGTGCTTTTCCTTTTCTTCAAATTCTGCTTTTTGCTCTGATCTTTTCGTGAGTTCATTACAAAGCACACGAGCTGAAAAGTTACATAGTCTATTGCAATAATGAATGAGTGGCATATATTAATAAGCTACTTGCATCTTGAATCCTTGATCTTCATTTTCTTAATTTGAAGTAATTCAGAAAAGTTATAACTAACATAGCAGTCACAAGTTGCCATTTCTTGATGTTTTTGCCATAGTGAAACATGAAAGCTATGTGACTATGTCCTTCATATGTTTTATATACAAACACCTGCATTAAGTGTGTTTTTAACTTGTTGCTGAACAATTATATTGTGTCTACATTGCTCCCTATGGGCTTCGAGTTAGAATGTGTAGCAACTATAAACCTTATATTTTTCTTTTAAAATGAATCATTGCAAAGATAGAAACTGAAAGCTTTTGAGACGTTTTCATGTTTGATTAAAATATTAGTGGTAGTAAAATGATAGCTCCTTTTTAAAAACAAAATCTGAGAAATCGTGTCAATATATGTAGCATAAAATGGGCTTTAAGAACACTAAACGGTAAACTCTAAACTGACTGATTCTTTTGTTGGTTCAGTTGGCTTGAGTGACTGTTTGGTTGGTATTGTTTCTTTGGTGTCTTTTCTTATTTCCCTCTTTTTTTGGTCTGATTTCAAGAATGATATGTCAAAATTATTTTGGAACATTGCCAGAGTTGGTAGAGAGACAGGTTGCATTTAGATCATACCTATTTCCATACTTATAAGCTGTACCATGGTTCACATTATGGATCCAAATACTTCCAGAATAGTTATAATATTCATCTTTTCAATCAACTTTAGTTCATTATACATCAATTTGTTTCTGTTTCTAAGGTGATACTGTGATGGTGAAACTACAAGGTAAAATGGGTTTCCAGTGAATCACTCTTTACTTTTGATGCCACAAATCTCTTCTCTCTTCACTACAACAGGAGGATCCTTCTCTTTTTGTCATTCCTGCATAGACATGTATAGATATTGGAGTAGATTGGTGAAGGATTTAGCTTCAGGAGCTTAGTGTATCTCAATGAGGACAGTTATGGATGTGATTATTTAAAAATTCTATGTTCATGTCTCCTGGTAAAATAAATTCTTGATGTGGTTCTGGTGGTCCATGATTTTTAATTAATTAATTAGTGTGAGATAGACAAGTTTGACAAGGAAATATCTTATGGTCATTTAATTGGGGCTTTCTTGAGTTTTTGCTGACATGGACAGGCTTTGGCCATGGATGGAGAGATTGGATGAAATCATTTCATACTTCAGTTTCCCGTTACTTTCTTCCAAAGGATCTTTAACGCTGTTATTATAGAAGAAGCAGGGGGGTTGTGGCTATGAGAACAGACCCTCTCTCTCCCTTTTGTTAGCATTGTGTGGATGCACTCAGTAGAATGCTAGTTAAGGCCGAGAGCTTGGGGCTAGTTTACAAGAGTTTCAGATTCACAATTATTTTTTCTCTCTGTCTCACCCCGAGTTCAGGGATGATATTTTAGTGTAGAACTTCTCAAAGCCAAATGAGATGCATAAAACCAATTCTGGAATAGCTGTGTTGGGGCTTCAGTTCTGAAAATATACTTGGGGAAGGGTTAAATGATGTACCTAAAACTAATTCTGAACTGGCTGTGTTGAGGCTTTAGGTCTGAAAATTACTAGGGGGAGGGGTGAGGTCATTGGAGTGGTTGACATTAATAACTTGGGGGAGTTGGTTGTTGTATTGGTTGTAAGTTAGTTTGCTTCCTTTATGTACCTGACTTGTCCGTTAGAGATTTTGCAAATCCAAGGTCATTTTGGATAAAATGATTGAAGGGTTCAGCAAGAAGCTAGTATATTGGAAAATAGTTCGCATCTCTAAAGGGTGTAAGTTAAGTTTTGGCAAAGAGTCCCCTTTCCAGTTGAAATGTTTGCCAGTTTATCTCTGTTCACAATGCCAGCCTCTATAACTGCTATCTAAGAAAAGTGGGAGAGGGATATTCTTTAGGATGTTGATAAAAAATTGAAGAAATACCACTTGGTGATCTGGATCAAACAAGTTTTTTGTCAAAATGGTTGTCACTTGTCAACTTAGGAGAGAACATGGTTCGAGAACTCGCGAGATCTCGCTGAGTTTCTCGGTTTCGTGAGATAGCGAATCGAGATGGGAGTCGGTTCCGAAAACTGCAATATCTCGCCGAGATCTCGGCCAAGTCTCGATTGCCATTTCTCTGTTTTTTTTAATTATAAAATTTCAATATCTCGCCGAGATCTCGGTATCGAGTTATATGGGTTTTTACCCAGTTTTCATGACCCATATGCCCATATGCCCATTTTTTTAAAAGAGAGCAATGGACAGAACTCGGAAATCTCGAGTTCTGTCCAAAGCTCTCTAAAGTTTAGAGAAAAACACTCCAAGAGCTCTCTCTCTCTCAAATTTCTTCCTATTTCTATCAAATCTTTGGTGGATTATGATGTTTGAAGTGAGATTCAAGTGGTAAAGTGAAGATTCAACTCCAAATCATCACCTATTTGTAGGATTTCAAAGGTATTTTCTAATTTTTCCCAAATCTATTTTTTTCAAAAAAATTTGTGTAATACTTGTTAGATTCATGTGATTTTAATATATGTTAGACATCTTTGCCCGATCTATCACTTGATGGAGTCGGATTTATTTTTCAGTTATTAAATTTTTTATTATAATTTCTGGAAAAATAAATGATTTATTTGAAAAAAGAAAATGAAAAAAATATGATGAATAGTGATTGTTTGAAAATGAATTTGATATATGTTAAACAACTTGGGATGCTCTACAGCCCCATGGATTAATTTTTTATTTTCACCCATTAAAAAAAGTATTTTATTTTTTAGATTTAATAAATATATTATAAAAATTTATAAAATATATATAATATTAAGGAAAAATACTTGTTGCTTATGAAAAATTATGTACAACATATGTACATAATATTCAACTTGAAATGGTGTCAAATACATCATTACATTATATTTTTCTTATACTTTAAGTTATAAATATTTTAAAAAAAAATTAAAAATATTATTTTTAATTAAGAAATAAATACTAGGGTTAGGGGATAAATAAGAGATAGTTATTTCATAGTTCTAGTTGCTTGACATTATGTTTAAGAGTTATGAATAACATACTTTAAGTCTTGAATACCTTACTTTAAGTGATCCATGGTTATTAATACATGCTTTTTTATGTAACAGTGTAAAATATAAAACATTTTGTACACAATGTCTGATATAGCATGGCAACATGGAGTCCCCATGTCCGCAGACAAAAAGAAGTCCAAATGCAATTATTGTGGGAAGTTGCTATCTGGAGGAGCCACTAGGTTAAAGCAACACTTGTCTGGTACAGGCAAGGATGTTGTCTCATGCTCAAATGTTCCTGTCCAAGTGAAAGTGACAATAGTACAACACTTGAAAGGAGGAAGATTAAAGAAAGCTGAGATGGAAAGAATGCAACAAGAGTTTGATGAGGCAGACCTAGAGAGGACTGGTGTAGAGGTCCGTGGCGAAGATGATACTGACATTGGGCCTCCACCTGGTGAGTTTCAATCAGAGGCTGAATGGAGAATTTACCAGCAGACTTTGGCTGAGAGTAAACAAAGTTTTCATTTTGAGAATATAAGAACTTATGAGCAAGCAAGAGGAGCTGGTGGATCTGGCTCAGCTGCACCAGTGCAAGAAGATGAGAGGAGGAAAAGCACTGGGACAAGAAATATACCACGAAAAAAACCAAACCCGACCACAAGTACAAGCTCCAGATCCCATTTTTTAGCAGGATCCCACAACTTTTAGGCAAAAAGATACCTACCAGCCAACTATCCCGCAAATATTTGGTGGTAAACAAGAGGAATCACGAAAAGCCTTCAACAAGTTCATGCTTTACGATGGCATTCCAGCCAATATAGCACAATGAACATACTATAATGCATTCCTTGATGCTGCAGGGAGGGCTGGTGCAGGATGGAAGGGACCTTCACCACATGAATTATACAATGTATATTTGCCTCAGGAGGTACAGAAGCTGAAAGATTACATTGATTGTTTGAAGCCAATGTGGGAGACATATGGGGTTACTCTTATGGCTGATGGATGGACTGGACCTACTAGACTATCCATCATAAATTTCATGGTGAGTTGCAATGGAAAGATTGTATTCTTGAAGTCCATCGATGCATCAAATAATGTAAAGGATGCATCATACTTGTATAAGGAGTTGAAGTAAGTGGTGGAGGAGGTAGGACCAAGGAACGTTATCCAAATTGTGACGGATAACGGTTCCAACTTTAAAAAGGTTGGAGAGAAGTTGATGAATAAGAAGGATAAGAGGATCCGGCTCTTTTGGACCCCATGTGCAGCCCATTCTATTGATTTAATGCTGAAGGACATGGGGAAAAAGACTTTGGTGGCGGGTGTGGTAAATAAGGCAAGACAAGTGACAACTTTTGTGTACAACCATTCTTATGCTTTAGCTTTGTTGAGGGAGAAATGCAATGGAGATTTAGTGAGGCCTGGTGTCACTCGATTTGCCACCAATTACATTGCATTGAAGAGCTTTCAGACTAAGGCGATAGGTCTGAGGTCTATGTTTGCAAGTGATAAATGGTTTGGTTGGCAAGGTTCTAAGTCAGGAGATGCAAAGGCAGCACAACAAACCATTGTAAGTGATTGATTTTGAAAGGACTTGGGGAAAGTGGTTGCCATATTAGAGCCAGTGGTGGCAGTACTGAGGATGGTTGATACAGAGAAAAAGCCTACCTTGGCCCACATTTATGCTGCCATCCAAAAAATGAAGGAAATGGTTAGAGCTGCTATACCTCGAAGTGCAAAGTCCTACACTAACATCATTGATGAGCGGTGGGAGAAGCACTTGAGTCATCCATTGCATAAAGCTGGTGAGTTCAACATACTTTACACTTTAAATGTTATAACTTTTTTACATTTACATATTCAAAACCCAAAGGCATTAAGTCAGTAAAGTCACTAACAAATCATATTTGTGGTGTCTACTTTACCAGCATACTATTTGAATCGAAAGTATCACTACTCCCATGATCTTGGGCTAGACATAGAATTGTTAGAGCGCGTTCAAATCATTCTGCGCGAAGTTAGAGCTTAATCCAAAGACACAATCTGGTTGCAATGATGAGGTGAGAGTATGAGACTTTGGTACTTTGGTAGTTAGTTTATGAATGTAATTACTAAATAGGAAATACTAATTCCTCAAATTGAAAATAGATCAAATACTTTAGAGAGGCCTCAGCAAGTTTCGGTCGACAAGCTGCAGTGGAGGGTAGACAAAAGTCAGACCCTGGTAGGTAGCATGATATTACATATTTATATTTATGAATTATAATTTTATCTCTTTAGAATGTACATATTCTTACTATTCTATATATGTAATGCAACCGACTGGTGGGTGCTTTATGGTACAAGTTCATCCAACCTGAGGAAGGCAGCAGTGAGAGTGCTCTCACAAACTTGTTCATCCTTCGGATGTGAGCGCAACTGGAGTACATTCTCATTGATACATTCAAAGAGGTGGAACAGGTTGGGTAGCGAACGACTGGAGTAGCTTGTGTATGTGCACTACAATATGAGATTAAGGATGAGGCACATACGTGAAGGAATTGAGGCCAATGATAAATAACCCATTGAACTGTCCAACATTTTCCAAGAGGACTCTGATGACGATGAGGATCCCCTATTCCAGTGGGTGAGGGATCGTGGTACACCTGATATGGATCAGCCTGGGGGTAGGGCCGACCCCACCATTGCGTCTATAACCGGCACTGATGTTGAGGATTATTTGTCGTCGCAAGAGGGGCGTGCACATGCAGAGTCACCGAAACCTTTTGAGCCTACTGTAGGAAGTCCTGCTGATGATGATGATGGTAGTGGTGATGACAGTGGTGATGGTGATGGTGATGGTGGTGATGGTGATGGTGATGGTGATGGTGGTGGTGGTGGTCGTCGTCGTCGTGGCATGCCGAGTGGCGGTTATTATGATGATCCTCATGAGGGGATGCGCGAGCAGTACCAGTATGAGGTGGGAACGCAGGGGGACCCTGTGCGTTTCACCGGTGAGTCTCAGTTTACGCATGCCACTCAAGATCAAGACCATGGTGGCCACCCTAAAACATACAAAAGAAAGAAGGGTCGCCAACACTCACATCAGTCAGATGCTCAAGATGATGACAACAGTATGAACACCATGCTTGCAAGTTTCGGAAGCATGAGTATAGATACTACTAGTGAGCATCAGTCATGGCAATCATCTCAGCATCATCATGGCTATGACAATGGCCAGGAGAGCACCGGTTCTGATTATAGTGCCTATGGTCAGTATGGGCAGTCAGCAGCTGAGTATGATAGACAAAGCTCTGGGTCAGGTTTTGGGTACATATTCCCAGTCCCAAACCAGCCATACATGCCTCAAACTCAATATGACAGTAGGAGTGGATCTTACACTTCATACCAACAGCCTCCCATGTACCCCAAGATAGGGAGATTGGTATATGTTGATGAGAAGACTTATATGGCAGCTGTGTCACAGTATGTGCAACACTATAGCAATTCCATGACATGAGAATTCGTTATGGATCAATTTGGGGATGAATTTATTACTCAATTATATTTTATGTAACAAATTCAGTGAGCATTGATGTAATGTATTTTTTATTTGAATGTTTTGATTGATAATTTGATATGTACTAATTAGAATGTTTTGATTGCTAAATTTGCTAAGTTTTACTAAATTATATGTAGAGTAGGTTGTTTTAGACTTTTAGTATGACTCGTCGCCTACCAACCTATGGTCCAAAGTAAAAGTCATATTTGGACTTGTTTTTTGGTAAATCTGGGCATGCCATCGTGTTTAAATGGCCTGAAATAAGCTGGAAACCAAGTTTCAGACCCAAAATATGTGTAAAACCCACCGAGTTGGGGGTCCGAGTCAAAAAAAAAAAAATTGCACCAACTCGCCGAGATCTCGACTCGACTTGGTTTCTGGCTTGGCCGAGATGCCACCGAGACCCGAGAGTCTAAGAACCTTGGGAGAGAATTTATAGATTGAAATATTGGAGGAAAACTCTAGGGGAATGAATCCAGAAAATTTTTCCTTGGGAACCATTATTTGGGGTGGAATTATGAAAAACCTTCGTAACTTCAGAAAGGAGATCAGGTCATGTTTGGGTATGATACATAGTATGGGGGAGCTGTGTATTCAGAAGGCTTTCTTGGACTGTAAACAAGACATTGTGGAATAGAAGATTTTTGTAACTGAATAATGGAGTGAGTGAGTTTTTCAATTGTAAATGGGTTTCTGTGTGTAATGAGCTCTAGATGTGGGCTGATTATACTTGCATACTATCTTTAATGTAAGCATTTCCAAGTGGCCAGTCGCTCTGGACGACCTTTAAAGTTACCTGGTCTGGGATGATTCCCTGTCGTTCATTCAACACTGCTACAACTGAAGCACACACTGGCCTGTAGCTGATTTAAAACCAGCCTTCGATTGAGCTGATTGTAAGTCAGCCTGATTTACAACCAGCCTCAAGTTCTCTGGAGTCTCTGGCAGCCTGTTTTGGTTGAGGTCTGAGGTCAAGGTATTGGCTGGTTGGTGTACTAATGTGAGGTGAATCCCAACCCCTTAGTCGGGCTCAGCTAAAACTGCTTGCACACAGCAACTCGAACTGCAGCCACTGAAGCAAGAGGGTAGGGTTATTTTTAGCACTGCGAAATGCTTTAGTCTCAACTAGGCAGACAGATTCTTGTCAAGTTGATGTCCTGCTGTGGTTTGCTGAGACATATGGCTGGAAAGAAAATGCTAGAATCTGTAAGGCTTAAAGCTAAGCACGGGCAATTGATAAAATAGTTTAACACCCTGTTCTTCTGGCCCTTGATGATTAAAATGATGATGTACCTCTCTGTAAA